>NC_061097.1:29848049-29878049 GCF_015104395.2 Macrobrachium nipponense
GTTCGACGTTAATGATCTATACAAAATACCGAGTCGCAGCTTAGAGGGACTTTGTGTCTTTATATTTCTTTTAATAAAGAAAGAACGTTCATTTTCATCACATCATAGAATTACTTTGTCTATATTTCTTTTAATTTAGAATCAACATTCATTTTCTTCACATCATAGAATTATTTTGTATCTATGTTTCTTTTAATGTAGATTGATGTTCATCAAGAAAAACATTTTTTATGGTTTTAAATTTTCATAAAAAAGAATAATGGATTTAACTGGCATGAATTATTTGCAATAATTGTTAAACAGTTATGTACCATGAAACTACGAATTGTAAATAGAAATATGCAAGGTCAGATTCAAATGTTAAATTTGCCAGTCAAATGAAATCCATAATTAATACAGTAACAATTGCCTAGTTCTCGCTGGTTCACGTAAAAAGAAAAAAAGATAAAAAAAGTGATTAGATGATTTGTCCAGCCGCACATGAGAAATATTGGCCACAACCCAATCACGTCTGATGCTCGATGTGAACGAATGCAGTTGCATTATGACGAGAGAGGAAAATGCGATAAACTTCAGTCCGGGATTAAATTTTCGGTCTGGAAGCATTTTATAGCTTTCCAGACGTTGGGGGTGGAACGGCGGTGGGGGGTGGGAGGGATGGGGTTGTTTGTGCGCGCTGTTCTTGTATGCGTGTTGTGGACGAATGAGGAGGTCCCCTTGAGTTGTAATACTGAGTTGTGCACTTTTAAAGTGGGTACTGTAGGGAGGGGGGGGGGGGGGGGGCAAGATTCAGTATCTTGTTGCTCAGAGAATAACATGTTAACGCGGAAACTGTTCGCTGGAAAGTGTCGGGAAAAATTTTACCTTCGTCCCAGCCCCCCTCCCCACCTGCGTCCCTGGAGCCTGCTAGGCCTTGTGCAATGCCTTTGAAAAGTGCCTCTAAGTGAATAGTATGCCCTTCACCTTTGAACGAGGAACGCGAATCCCGGCAACTACAGCTGTTGTCTGCCACAGAATCAGCATGCCTAAGCCATCCTGCTTTTGGGGGGGTGGAGGGGAATTTTTTTAACTCTCGTAGGCCAAATTATGCGTTCTTGATAGTGCATAAAAATGAACCCTTTCTTCCTCCCCCTCCCCCCACAACACTCTTTATGTGTATCTATCGATTTATCTGTCTGACTTCATGACTGGAATAGGTATATTTAGTTACAAGTCGATATATTCAGTTAGCAAAAACTAATAGTTATTTTCGCCGACGTGTATGTGTGTGTGTGTGTGTGTGTACTAACATTGTGGTTAAAAATAAGTATCATTTATGTGTCTTCGACAACCTTCACTTCGCATATTTATCAGTTTTTATCTTAAACTTTTTAGGTTCATCGATAGTACATACAGCGTTCCTCGGTCTACTAAATGTCGTACCCATGTAATTTTGACAGTGACCTATATCAACTTTCCATTCCTCTAGGGAGATATTATCCATCCTTCTTTTAAGCAAAGAACCTGTCCCTCTCCCAGACGTAGTAATTTCCCAACAGTCCTCCACTAAATCACTATTGATTATTGTACCTCAGCATCCTGCTTGTCATTTTATTATCGCCTGGTGTATTTCCATATGTTAGCATTTTAATGGAACTACATAGGTCCTCAGTTAACATTTATGCAATCGTTTATGAGTTCGTATTAACCCCATAGCATTATTCAGATCTACCTGTCTGTGATCCTTTTCATTTAGTATCATTTGAAACATCTACACATCATCCGGACTATAGTAGATTCACATCAACCGTGCATGTGATGTCTAGTCCAGTCCCTTACGACGCTCCTGATTGGCTGTTGATAAGCCAATCACAGGGCTGGAAACTGTCAGTCTCTCTCTAGAGTTCACATAGGCAGTGTGTATACTCCACCTCTCCTGAGTGATATTGGTCCTCATGGTCCTCAGGAGAGGTGGAATATAGATCCTTCCTATGTGAACTCTCTCTCGAGACTGACAGTGTCCAGCCCTGTGATTGGCTTATCAATAGCCAATCAGGAGCGTCGTAAGGGACTGGACTAGACATCACATGCACGGTTGATGTGAATCTACTAAAGCATTGCGCTGAAAGTAAAGATAACACCGAAAATGATTTTGTGAGTGACGGTGTCACTGTTTGATTGACGCACAAACTTCCTCGGTGAAATTTTACCGTGTCAGATGGTTAGTCTTTGTTGTAGACCAGCAGAAATAAAGATTCCACTTGCAGTTGTCACTGGAGAAGGATCGGAAAATTGATCAACATAATATTGTGAGCGAAACATACTTTATACAGGAGTAGTAAAGTGCCATTTACATTTTTGTCAAAGGTTGAGTCTCTTCTTCCTTTGCCTTTGCTATTTTGTGTAAGAAGCAAGACATAGTAGAGAAAATGAATTTATTCAAAATCATTCATAATGCACGGAGATCTTTCTGACAAATAATGTATTTTAATATCGTACTAATTTCAGACAGGCCCTAATTATGGCCAAGAATCGAAGTCCTTTCTGGTGTGGTAAAAATGTCATTTTTTTCGGTGGAGATCATTCAACAAGTAGGTCCTACATAATTTTCTTCTCCCAAAACCTATTGACGAAGGGAACGAATATATACTTATTTTTCTTATTCATATATAAGCACGGTATTGCATTTCCCAAAGCAAATATTTCCGTATGTAAGTATATTCACATATTTGTCCAAAACAGGGGGTTACTTTTCAAACACTCTCGACTTCGGACGTTGCTTGAATAAACAAACTATAAGGGACCCCATCACCGACGGCGTTTAATTGGAGGACCTCAAAGGAATGTTAATTCGAATTCAAATACGAACAAAATATCCCGGGAGGTTTTGTAGCCGCGAGAGGCAAGAGACCCAGACCTTCCTTTTCCCGTTTTCTATTTCGGGAGCACGAAATGGCTCCCTCCGTCTCTTACAGGGACCCTTAACAGACTCTTTAATCTCGAGAGAGGCAGATACCCTTTCGCCTCTTTACCTAGGGACCCCTCGGGTGGTGTGTCTTGATCCGTCATTCATTTTCGCTGGAGGAAAACATATTTTGTGAGGTGGCTGTTATCAGAAAGTTCAGCCTACGTTCCCCAAGTTTTAATGAGTGAAAATTATTGGGCCGTGTAATCTTATTTTCGAATCCAGCTATTCTTGTATTAATATCGTGTGTACGTGTATATATATATATATATATATATATATATATATATATATATATATAAGCCATTCTAGAGGGCTTATAAACAACTTCCCAAGAATATCGGAACATCTCACAAGACGCCATGAGGTCGTTAACGGTCATTCTCTCTCAGATGAAGAAAGCGTCACCTCCCCAACATCCCCCAAAAAATCCGTTGGGGCATGAGCGTCCCTTATAGGGGCACTCATGGGCCAATAGACCTAAAGACAGGTGCCAGACCCAATCATGGCCTAGAAGCAATATATCGGGGGTTTCTGGGGGGTATTGAGGAGAGAGGAAACCTAGCCGTCTCCTTGAGGGTCAGGCAGTTAAGCGTCGGTCAAGAGAAGGGAAAGACGCACTTTCCCCTCGTGCCCTCTGCCGGTTTCCGCTCGGTCTCAATCCCGCCGGTACATAATATTAAGTTCATTTCACTCGGGCCCTTGTGTAAATTCATTAGAATATAAGACCGGTGTTAAATTAATCACTGAGCGATTGATTTCTGCATGACCCACAGTAACTTAAGAATCCCACGCGACCCAGGTCGGGGTCATAATTTTGGTGTCAGGTGTGGGGTGCGCTGCGAAGCGCTAATTAACGTTAAATATAGCGATCTGTGGGGTACCATAGTGTGCGTCGTAATACAGTGCAATACGCTAATTGGGCAATCGTTAACCAACTGTGGGTCGTTGAGGTTGTGCCAACTTGATAATTAACCGCAAAAGTGAAAAACAGTGAGGTACAATGGTGTATAATACACGAAGCACGAGGGCCCAGATGCCTGACAGTGATGCCGAGAGCGTGAGAGACGCCAGAGCGGTAGAAATTAGCCCGGTAAGGGGCGAGGTAAATCAAGAAACAGACAAGCAATTTGCACTTTTTAAAGCGTTCATGGAATGGAGACAGTATGGGGGCGGGAACCGGACGAACGTGAGTAACGCGAACGATGCTGTATCGTCGGAAGTTTCGAGCCGCGATAGCGAACTAAATAGCACTACTTCCGCGGGAAACATTAACAGTGGGAATGGAATGCTCGTTCCCGCTCAGACAGAGGTTGCAATGCCACCTCCGGCACCGGCTGTTGTAGCGCCTGCCAGTGTAGTGACGAAACTTCCTGTTCCAATATGCCCATTCCTGAGTTCGACAATTCCAGATCCAAGGAGGGCTTCTTGTCGATCGAAGCCTTCGTTGAAAGCTTGGAAAATGCTACCGCGGGCTGGACCGATGCTCAGAGGGTTGCGCAGGCCACCGCAAAGATGATCGGGGCCGCGGCCCAGGAAATTATGTCTCGAAGGGGTGATGCGACGAGTTGGGAAGCGTACAAAAGCTTCCTTTTTCGGACTTTCGCCCTGGACGTAGATGAAAGAGGAGAAATGTGGGCGCGTTATTATCCGGAAATCTAGGTGGGGGAGACCATCGCCAAGTTTGTCACCCGGATTTCGAGGCAGTATGACAGTTTGGCACCGGAGACGGAACGGTCGGAGGAGAACAGAGAGAACTTCTGTCGACGGATGCTGATAAGGACTCTCCCCAACTCCGTAGCTGCGTTCCTGTCGGGACGCATGGAGCCCTTGAAGACGTTGATTCCCCAGGCACAAATAGCGCTGGATAAAGAAGTGCCTCAAAGAGCTGAGGGGATGACGCTGTCCGACCCCCCACCCATCGTCGCCGCCGCCAAACCTTCCGCACCCAGAAAGCGCGCTCTACCCACCCAACTCAGCTCCAGAGGTGGCCCCAGTGCCAAGCGACAGAGGGTAACAACAGGAAGGGGGAGCGTGGATATGACCAGGGGGCTCTGCTGGCAGTGTGGGGGAAGGGGTCACTTGCGCACCCAGTGCCCCTCCTTTGGTCAGTGGGGATGTTATGGGTGCGGGGCGGTGGATCACCTGGTCAGCCAGTGTACAAAAAACGGCACCGCACCAAGTCGCGGGCCCCCTCCCATAAGAGGAATGGGAAGGCCGCGTGGAAGGGGAGGAAAGCAAGTGCCGACAAACCATCCGCCTCCGGCACTTCAAGGCCCAGCGGCAACCGCGACCAGAGGAACGACAGAGGGCCCGGTCGGAGCGATGCCCCCTCCAGCCAGCAAGTGAGAAGGGACCTACCCCCGCCCCGTGGTGCTCCCACTGGCCCCGGGGTGAGTGCTTCGGTAGGAGAGGCTGGACGCCCGTCTCCCTCCGCCCCTCTATCTCATGAGGATGGAGATGGAGCTGTACCTATTCTAGAAGTGGGAATAGGCTCGGAAAACCACAACGCATTATTAGATAGTGGGGCATGTGTCTCTATGATCGAGGAACACTTAGTGACGGGCGCCATTTCGGCATCGAAAGGGTATCTAATGTTGCACAGTGCCAGTGGGCATACCATCGTGTTGCAGAGAACAGTACAGCAAACTATCTCCCTCGGTGGACGAATGTTCACTCACAAATTCTATGTGGTGCCTACCACCCACCTCCCTGGCGTTCCCATTATACTGGGAATCGGGTTCGTGAGCAAGCACCGAGTGCTTCTCCTTGGGGTAGGGGGAGGAGAGGTGAAAGTGGCGGTGCCAGTAGGAGAGGGACAGTACCAACGGGTCTCCATACTGGGGGAAACAAAAGAAGTTGTCCGAATTGCCCTGGCCGCCAAGGGGGATACGGGAGTGGTGCCCGCTAGCCCTGAGGTGGGGGAGGTGATCCCACCCGCCTATCTCTACTCCCTTCCCCTCGTCCCGGCAAGGAAACTACAAGAGGGAACGTTGGTGTATATAAATCCCCATAGAAAGTGGGCAGACTTTATGTTGCCTGGTGTCGCTACCATCGTCGATGGCAAGGCAACTGTCCCTTTTGTAAATGTGAGTAGTAGTAGATTAGAATTAAGTAACGAGTCTCTATGCGATTTGGAAGTGTGTTCCCTTGTAGAAGCCAATAACGCAGTGTCGACCTTGACTACCCAGAGTCAAGGTCACGGCGAAACTCTGCTTAGAAAATTATTGCAAACAGCTGTTAAAGCAACACCTTTGAATTATCATAGTTGCGTAGGAGAAATAGTCAGGGAATATCAAGACACGATGGCGATAGGAGAAGAGCCTCCAGGGAGAATAGATAAGTTACCTTTTAAAATAGAAACAGGAGATCATCCCCCTACCCGAAGTAAGCCTTACAGAACACCTGCCTGTCATGAACAAGTAATTGGGGAAAAGATAAAACAGATGCTGGATCAGGGTATAATTCGAGAAAGTGAGTCCCCCTGGGCTTCTCCGATCGTTTTAGTTAAGAAAAAAGATGGCTCTCTCAGGCTGTGTGTTGATTATAGACGATTGAATGCCATTACCAAGGACAACGCCTACCCATTGCCCTCGATCGAGGAACTTTTGCTTAAAGTAAGGGAGAGTAAATTTTTCACCACATTGGATCTTAAGTCTGGCTATCATCAAATACCCCTTGATAATGAGAGTAAAGAGAAAACGGCCTTTATAGCGAATAATCAGCTATATGAATATAATTTCCTTCCCTTTGGATTAAAGAACGCCCCTGCTCATTTTTCACGAGTAATGATGTCCGTGTTAGCTTCTATAATTGGCCTTGGGGTTTTTGTATATTTAGATGATATCATTGTAGTTGGTGCTACTGTAGAGGAGCATAAAGGTAACCTGATACAAGTTTTGGAAGCATTAAGGCGTCATGGTATGAAAATAAATTTAGAAAAATGTAAGTTTTTCCAGGACGAAGTAGAATTTTTGGGGCACCTAGTAACTTCTGAAGGCCTTAAGCCTTGTGCCGATAAAGTTGTAGCAATTAAAGAATTCCCACGACCAAAACATGCGAAAGATGTAGCCAGCTTCCTCGGACTCGCGGGTTACTATCGGAAGTTCATTAGGAACTTCGGACAGATAGCGAGACCGTTAGATGCATTAAGGAAGCAACCTGATTTCCAATGGGGTAAGAAAGAGGAAGCAGCTTTTCAGAAATTAAAAGATGCACTAATGAGCGACGAACTCTTGGCTTATCTGAGGTTCGATCGCCCTTTTTTTGTGACCACAGACGCAAGTGATATTGCGATAAGAGGAGTAATCTCCCAGATTGACGATGAAGGTAATGAAAGACCAGTTTGTTTTGCATCACGCGCATTAAAAGGGGCAGAGAATAATTATAATACCTTCGATCGAGAGGCTTTGGCGGTCTTGTGGTTGTTGGAGAGACACCGTTATTTTTTGCTGGGACACAAAATAAAGATTTTCACAGATCATCAACCATTAACATATCTGTTGAAGAAGAGCGAGATTACAAATCGCCAAGCTCGATGGATCGAGCGAATTTTAGAGTTTGACATCGTAAAGATTGAACATATCCCAGGGAAAAGTAATAGGGTGGCTGATGCTCTCTCCAGGAACATCATAAGAGTAACAACTCGTGCCGCAAGGCGCAAGGAAGAACGACAAAAGAAACCTCGTGACGTTGGTGGCGCAGGCACTGCAGGCGATAGTGCCAGCAACGTTCCGACAGTTCCGAACAATGAGCTCAAACAAACGTAAACGCGACGCGCAGAAAACGGGAATCTCGCAAGCACTCTCAGGTGGATGAGAATGCCCGAGGCGGTAGCGGGTCAAATGCAGGTGGAACTCCGTCCGGGGGATTCCAGAATAAATCCCCGGAGAATGAAAGTGTGGTTGATTTTTGTGGTTGGAGTGTGCGAGAATTGGTTGAAAGTCAGGTGTCTGAAGCTTGGATTAGTCAGATCAAGGCTTGTGTGAAAGGTGAGAGCAACGAGTTCCCGAGTTCATTGAGGAAGACGTCTTGTTGTGTAAATATGAAAAAAGGCCCGGAGATGTCCGAGCCCGAGTCGTTCTTCCTCGAGCCTTAGTAGAGAGAGCCATACACATGATTCATGTTAGCCTTTATGCTGGGCATGTAGGTATAGAAAGATCTCTTAGAAGAGCCCGTGAACATTTCTTTTGGGTTGGCATGCGTAGGGACATAACTAGATTTGTAAGTAATTGTCATGTATGCAACATGATGAAAAAGCACAGAACGGTGATTCCGAAGGCCCGATTATGGCCTGTGGTGCCGGTGAAGTGGGATAGAGTGCATATGGATGTGGTAGGACCACTACCTTCAGTGCAAGGACAACCTAGATATATTTGTGTATTTGTGGATGCGTTCACGCGTTTCACACATGTGTGCGCAATGATAGACAAATCGGCAAAGGAAGTGGCTAAAGCGTTGCATTCCCTAGTAAATCAATTTGGGTGTCCCAGAATACTAGTGTCGGACAACGGCCGTGAGTTCGTAAATGAACTAATTCGCAAGTTTACGGCCCTCTTACAAGTAGATCATGTTACCATCGCGGCTTATCGGCCGTCTGCTAACGGACTCGTTGAGTCTCACAACAGAGAGGTAGTCAACATCTTAAAATATCTCATCGGGGATAATCCGACTTCCTGGCCGTCTCTGTTGCAGACGGCTCAGATGGCCGCATATAACAGCTTGATTAGGGACACACCCTTCTTTTTGATGTATGGACAAGACATCCGACTGCCGTATTCGGTGGTCTTGGACTCTCAACAGATGCCCCTTTATACGGTGGAACAGTGCCGGGTGTGGTTTTGTAACGCGACCCGACGTGTGTTCCAAGCTACGCAACGTCTGCTGTTGAGGGCAAACGAAAAGTACCGCTTGTGGTACGACAGACGGTTTCGAGCTCACGATTCCCCAATACAGGTTGGAGATCGAATCTACTTGAATAAAATGCAACTGTCGAAACACAAGCTCGAACCGTCATATATGGGACCGTATCGTGTGAAGGAGATCAAGCACTCCTCTGCTGTGATTCAGCATATTCGCACAGGGGCTGTGAGCGAGCACCACCTGTCGCACTTACGTCCGGTGCTCGAGGACAGCGTAGTGTTTTACACCAATAAACCAGTACCCCCGTACCTGGGGTTGGCCGGGTACCTGGGAGACGAGCCAGAAAAAAATACCGGAGCGCAAGTGGGCGCCCCACCGAGAGCACAAGACCGAGCTCCCGAGCCTTTGTCGTACGTAAATGCTGTTGCAAAGTAAATGAAAGGGGTCAGTGAACAGAGTCTGTAAATGCCAACCCACGTCTTTGCCTAGGATTCAGAATCATACCAGTTGTTTATTTTTTTTTTTTTTATTTCTTGTTATCTCGATCAGATTGTAATGTGTCACGAATTTATGTTGTTTGATATAACTTGTCCAAATTATTTTCAGAACAAATGTTATTACCTGTGGATCATATTCTTATGTGTAATTTTGTTTTGATGTGGTTATGTTGCTTATGTACGTTATTTTATTATTTTGATTTGTTGTTTTTTATGTGTTAAATTTGTCGCAACACCGATTCCATCGTATTTTATCTTTCATAAATTACACTAATGTTTGTAAGGTTTTTTTTTTTTATTTTCACAGATGATGAAATTTTCGTTTGTTTGTGCCTGAATTTCCATATTTATTTCTATGGTTCTTTAGTTATTTTTTTTTTTATTTTTTTTATGTGATAGTAGTAAATGTACATTGACGTTCCAGGAGGATTCTTTTATTTTCGTAAAATTCCATTGCATTATTTGTGTTCTGTGTATGTTTAAATTATGTTTTGGTTATTTTGAAGAAATTTAATAGATTAACGTGATACAATGTCATTAAAAATGGATGCCATGTGTCGTGATTGCCGAGGGCAGTAACTGAATGTGTGGAATTTTCTGTATTTTTGTTTTCACCATTTTGTTTTGATTATGAACCTGAACTTATTGAATGATTTCTTTTTTTTTGGTTTTGATCTGTTCCAGGAAAGAGTGATTGTTCTTAATTAATTTTTTTTTTATAAAGATCTTATGTTGTTGTAAGACGTGTTCAATTTACTTGTAACCTTTAGTTTGTACACACGTCAAATGGCCCCCTTTAAGATAGTTAATTTGAATTTAGATAAATCAGTACCTTGAGGAAAGAGACTCGAGATGGGACAAGGCAGAGACTATAGCTTTGCGAGGACGCAAAGGAGTTTGGGGAGGGAGTGATAAGCCATTCTAGAGGGCTTATAAACAACTTCCCAAGAATATCGGAACATCTCACAAGACGCCATGAAGTCGTTAACGGTCATTCTCTCTCAGATGAAGAAAGCGTCACCTCCCCCAACATCCCCCAAAAAGTCCGTTGGGCATGAGCGTCCCTTATAGGGGCACTCATTGGCCAATAGACCTAAGGACAGGTGCCAGACCCAATCATGGCCTAGAAGCAATATCTTTTTCGGGGGGTTTCTTGGGGGGTATTGAGGAGAGAGGAAACCAAGCCGTCTCCTTGAGGGTCAGGCAGTTAAGCGTCGGTCAAGAGAAGGGAAAGACGCACTTTCCCCTCGTGCCCTCTGCCGGTTTCCGCTCGGTCTCAATCCCGCCGGTACATAGATATTAAGTTCATTTCACTCGGGCCCTTGTGTAAATTCATTAGAATATAAGACCAGTGTTAAATTAATCACTGAGCGATTGATTTCTGCATGACCCACAGTAACTTAAGAATCCCACGCGACCCAGGTCGGGGTCATATATATATATATATATATATATATATTATTATATAATATATATATATATATATGCTAGGTAGAATAATGTGTGCAATGATTGCAAGGAAGCTTGGTGTGTTTATGGAAGTCAATTGCGGGATGTACATATGCTCTTTTTAGCCAACCCTCCTCTATGGAATTGAAGTGTTGATGTTGAATACAGATGAAACTAATGAAGGAAGAAGGTGAATTGCTTTCGTAGAATTTGTTGTACAATAATTACAAGGGTGAGAAAGATGGAGGTAATTAGGAGTGATAGAAGGGTTAGTATAAAGGGGTGGTGCAGTCATGTTGAAAAAAAGAATGAAATATGACAGATTGGTAAAAGAATTGTACAATTCGGGAAATATTTGAATTAAGGAGAGGAATATCTAGTAAGAGCTGGATAGAGAGCGTGAAAGAGTATTGGAGAGGAGGATCCAGGAAAAACGAGAGAGAGAGAGAGAGAGAGAGAGAGAGAGAGAGAGAGAGAGCATGTTAAATAAAGTGACGAAAGGTGCAGCTTATGTAGGAGGGGATTGACACGCTGCTGCCAAACCTTCTTTGTAAGTGTATGAAGTGGTTACTGTTGTGGAAGCTTCCTTCACAGTAAGTTCCTCAATGACTTAACAGTTGGTGGGAACGGGAGAGTGATCATTATTTTCTTCTTTACTTGGGAGCCACCTATTGGTGTTTGGTTATGTGGAAAGAAAGCAGGGAAGAAGGGCCAGAGGAAGAACAGGGAAGAGCTGGATAATAGTGCATGAAAAAGGTATTGGGGAGAACCTTACTCTTCAGGAAGAATGGGATTTGTGCAAGACGGAATGTCATTGCTCAACGGCCTCACTGGAAAGCAGCTGTCATTTCCTTGCTGTAAAGAATGGGATAGAAAACACTTTTGTATGATAAAGTAACTTATTTTATAATGGTGTGTTTATTAGTTCATCTTGGATTATACAGTATATGCATTTATGTTTTAAGAAAACCACAGTGCAAATGTGGTTTGCGTATGCTTCAATATTATCCATGTTGTTCGCTTCCAACGTTAGATTCTGGAATATATCACCTGTCTGGTGAAAAGGGAGAACATATATATATTTTTTATTTATATATATATTATTAATATATAATATATATTATATATTAATTCTTATAGTATCTATATATATACATATATATATATATATATATAGATATAATATTATATAATATCTATAATATAATTATATATATATATACATATATATGTGGGTGTGTGTGTGTGTGTATATATATATATATATATATATATATATATATATATATATATATATATATATATATATATATATATATATATACTGAATTTCATAAACAATTCTGTAAGGTAAATTGATTTTCTTGGCCTCGTGTTAGATTTCAGGATATTTTTTAGAGAGGATATTCACTTTGCATGTACGGGTTCTTACATTTCAAAGGTCCTTCCTTTTGAAAATTGCTTTGGTTATAGAAACTAGAAGCCTGGAGGTTTTTGAGGGTGTGCAAAATATTATTTATATATAATGTTATATGTTTGTTTATAATAAATTATTTTTAAGTATTTTACACCCATCGAATATTAATGACAAAATGCGGATGGAAATTTTCGTGAAATTTGTAATTTCTGCCATAGATAGAATATTCCTGGCCTTTGAATAGGACTGTTTTCTGTTCATACTGTTAGATTAATCTGTCTGAATGGGTAGCGAGTTTTGTTATCAATATTTTGATTAATATTCGGAGGTTGACTGACTGAGTAACAAAGGAATAATTTTTTTTTAATTAAGATTATAAAGGTAACCTTTAGTTGTTCAAGGCAAAGTTTTCGTCATTATTCTCACGTTGAAAAGAAAATTGTTGTAAACTTGGCGTGACCATGCGATCAGGTTTGGTAGTCTAATTTATGTGAAGTAGGCATTGTACAGAAATGATAAGAATGTTGTATAATGTACTTGCAACTAATTATTCAGATTCATTGTAAAAAAGAAATCATAAACCCCTATGTTGCTCACTTGTAATTGATTTTTAAAGGCCAGGAAGATTAGACAGTTATAGTTTTCTGTAAAAGAAAACTATTGAGATGGCTTTGTTTGTCCGTCCGCACCTTTTCTGTTCGCCCTCAGATCTTGAACACTACTGAGGCTAGAGGGCTGCAAATTGGTATGGTGATCATCCACCCTCCAATCACCAAACATATCAAATTCCAGTCTTCTAACCTCAGTAGTTTTTATTTTATATAAGGTTAAACTTAGCCATAATCGTGCGTCTGGCAAAGCTAAAGGAAAGGTCATCGCGGGTCCGTGGTTGAAGCTTCATCATGCCGCGGCTCATACAGTATTAGAAGTTGTACAGAAAACTCGATTACGCCGAGGTAACTTCGTTGCATTTTTTACTTGTTTACCATTATTAGCACGCCAGAATATTATGTGCTCGTGTACCCCAAGCCCTGAAAACACTTCAATTGCTGTCCAAGGTTTCGTAGAAATTAAATCCACTCGTGAAAATTCCTCTTCGGTTAAAGATATATGAAAATATATTAATTCCGAGGTAGAGCGAATTAGATATTAAAGGACATTTGTAGCTCGATATATGTATATGAATCACGGAAATGTGATATGACATATATATATATATATATTATATGTTTAAAAATCACAGTAGATGCACGCGACTTCATTATATAAGCGAATTCCACTGGAAAATATCAGGCAGAAATCCGTACCGACCGCTTACACCTTTATTGAGGAATTGTCGAGGCACAATGCCTCAATAAAAGCGAAAGCGCTTGGAACGGATTTCTTCCTGTCATTTTCCTGTGGCATTAGCTTATATATACATATATATATATATATATATATATATATATATATATATATATATATATATATACACATATATATATATATATATATATATATATATATATATGAATGTCTTAATGTAATCGAACGGTATACTATGAAGATAAGAAGGCCTATTTTAGCAAAATACACACTTTATAAACATATATTTGGGACACGCCAATGGAGTGAAGCATGGTACCAGATATTTTTCCATGCACTCTGGTGATATTAAAATGTTACAACCAACTGGTTTATATAACGGGTACTTATAAATGCTTTACCAAATCGAACAACATTTAACCAAAATGAAAGACCTCCTTCATGCTCCTTTGGAATCCTATGGGGAATGAAATTTCGAAGAAATGTGATTAGATTGGTGCCGATTCACAAAATGTAACAAACCCCTCAGTGACGTGATCGGTATGGTATTGGTCTGGCACCCTCTGTGGCTGCGAGTTCGATTCTCGGGCATTCCACTGACGGGTGAGAGATGTGTATTTCTGGTGATAGAAGTTCACTCTCGACGTGGTACGGAAGTCACGTGAAGTCGTTGGTCCTGTCGCTGAATATCCTCTGGTTCGTTGCAACATAAAAACACCATGCAAACAAAACCAAATGTAGCATTGTTTTTCTGGTGTCTGAGATTTGAATATTTTCTTTGCTCGTCACAGCTATGTTTTGATGCTTGCAAAATATTTCAGTACTTGAAACTATCAGAACTTTAAAAAGACAAGTTGTAAGGTTGCAGAATTGCAAACTTACAACTCGTTCATTTGACAGGAAACCTTAGCAGGCTTTGTAGGAAAAAAAAAGAAAAGAAACACAACCAAGGTATATATGATTTGGTCACTTATATATAAGAGGCTTCTCCCTGTTTGTAAAATCAGATTTCAGTCTGTTCGTTGCTTGACTAATACAGAAATTCCATCAAATTGCGGATAGTCTGTATCAGAATTTCTATGTCATCTATTGATTTATGTATTTATCATAATTGAATCCCGTACAAGGAAACCTATGAATGAAGCCAGAAATATAACCAGAATAATTATGTTGCTGAACGAGAGAGAGAGAGGGAGAGAGAGAGAGAGAGAGAGAGAGATAGAGAGAGAAGAGAGAGGAAGAGAGAGAGAGAGAGAGAGAGAGAGAGAGAGAATGGACTCTCCCCCCTATCGTACTGAAAGGGCTATTCATTAGTAACATGCATCATTAGTCATTAGCTGGAGAGGCCAGAAAATGCACTGGCGAGCAGATGTGACTTTTATGGCCTCTCCAAAGAATTCCTCCCAACCATTTAGACACAATACGAGATTGTCTGAGTGATACGGCTCTCGGACCCAACAGGAAAAAGAAGAAAATGGAGGTTTATTTGCTGTCTTTATGGTTGGAAGTGTGGGCGTGGAACCACCAAGCCTAAATGCAGATGATTGTTGCGTAAAGTTTAACACGTGTAACAAAACCATCTCCAGTGTCATATTCCTCTTAGTTGGTAATCGATATGAATCCTGTTAGCTTCAGTAAAGCCAGTTGAGTGTTTGCTCTGAATGGTAGGGAAGAAAGGGTTGGTGGGCTAGGATTTCCGATAAAGAATAAACTTGGGTTCTGAAATATGAGCCCTAAGTACCACCCTGGTTCGAGTGGGTATGGAGTCTGCAGGAAAAAACTGACAATAACCGATATTTATGAAACCGGTTTTTAATTAGTGCCAAATCCCACTAGCTACGTCCTGGATTGTTAACTTTTTCTGTCATCTGTGTTCTCAGCTAAAGCCTAAAGCAGAAGGATATCATGTATCAAACGCCATCTCTCTCTCTCTCTCTCTCTCTCTCTCTCTCTCTCTCTCTCTCTCCTTATACTTTCAGGCTTTCGAATGTCATGAAGATAAATGGTACAAAAGTTTCATGGCATGTCTTGAATTCATGTGTTTGTCTTGTTACTCTTATGTAAATGTCACATCTTTCTTTGCATGCTTCCTTATTACTTAGCTCTCCATATTTTTTCGTTGTTACAAACGTTATTCATAATGTATTTACAGCTCTTGTTAATTTCATTGTTTTCGTTTTCTCACTTGATATTAACTGGAGCAGTTTCGTTTTCCTCTTTCGTTTTCATTTCAGTTTTATTTTCTCTGGAAATTTTGAATTGAACGCTGGGAAAGGAACTGATCTTTAACGAGAGAAGTGAGGTGGTTTCATCAACTATTCGAGGCTTCAAGAGAAAATAGTTTCGTTCAGCCTTGAGAATATTGCTTCTCAATATAGCCTGAATTGTCTGTCAGAAATTATTTTTTGTTGGTTAAATCCATTTTGCAGTGTTTGGCGAATCTTTTATCTACCGCAGCTGCATCACACCTCAAAATGATCTGGTTGTTTACTGTCGCTGGAATAAATGTTGGCCATTGATGGAGTTTTTGTGTGTGAATCATAAGACAATTTGATAGATTGATTTTTAGATATATATAGATATTAAAAATTAGGTTACTTGGTGAGGAAGATTCAGAAGGGTTCAGCAATGATATTTTTAAAGAAATGTCTAAGGACCTTTCTCGTCAACTCATCACGTTGTATTTTTTAATTTTTTTATTCCTACCCAGATTTCTTTTGGAGAAGTGGAAATTATACAGTAATTGGTCTGTTAAGTGATATAAGCGTTGACTGCCAGGATTATAGACTTAAATCCATCCTTCCAGCTTGAAAGCTAACCTTTCCAACCTTACAATGACTAATTGAGATGCCAACCTTAAAGTGGTACGCTTCTCTTAGCACGTTTTTCTCTCCACTGGTCTTTTGCAAATCCTACTGTCTCTAAGAGAACGGGGTTGGGAAACCCTTGAGGGCGAGATTTGTAGGTCAGCCCAGGAAACTAAAAATCCTACAAAAGAAATACCAACCTGCTCTCCACTACCCAAGGAGTCTATTTCGTCAGGAAGGTCCTACTTGCCATCAAAGCACTGCGGTTTCAGTCAAAGTTAAAACCTTCTTCCAATGAAACCTCTTGATGTTCACTAAAGTGTGAGTAGATCTCTGTAGAAACTACACAAATGCTGCAGGAGTAAGGAGTTGTTTGTCATATAGTGCACCTCTACCTTCTGGTCACACGGTATAACTTGACAGACCCCATCAGGGCAAAACTTTCAGGATCCCCTCAACAAGAAGCAGAATTTCAGGACGTACAAGCTACTGTAGTTCTTCGATGGGTGTTTGACAAGAGACGTCAGACGCATACAGTTTATGAGCCTCAAAATAGTCATCTGTTTGGGGCACGTTCATGAAGCTGGCAACTTCACCCCGCAAACGTTACCAACAAATAAACCACATAGTAAGGCATAGCTGTCAGAGCACCTTGCGTGGTGCACTATAGGCATTACTAAAGGGTGGTTCCTCGTTGGACGAGTGGGTTACATGCTCGGCCACCGATTCAGTAGTTCCGATTTCGATTTCCCACTCTGCCAACGTGGAATCAGAGGAATTTGTTTCTGGTGATTAGGAATGGATTTCCCGGTATAATGTGGTTCGGATCCCACAGTAAGCTGTAAGTCCCGTTGCTAGGTAACCAGTTTGTTCCTAACCACGTAAAAATATCTAATCCTTCAGGGGCATCCTTAGGAGAGCTGTTAATCAGCTTAGTGGTCTGGTTAAACTAAGATACACTTTAACTACTAATGGCTGTTCGCAGCTTCTCTGCATCCCGTAGCGGCATTCACATTTTAGTCTTTTATACTGCCTCGATTCCCACTCCCTGTCTTCATTTTTGCTGTCCAGCACCTCCAACTGTTACTTCTTAGTGCAACTGTGGGTGTTTCTCGTAGTTCCTCCTTTAGAGCTTTGTACTTCATTTCCTTTACTTCGTAGATCTGCTTATCTTGCTGTCCAACCATTCCAGCGAACTCCCTCTTTTAGGTCTTATTCGCTGAAGAGCCCCAGTGCTTGGCTTGGTAACCTAATCTCATAAATCAGTCTTTAAACTGAAAGGTAACAACTTCTGTAGCTGCTTCCTTGAAGAGGAAAAGGGCACCGATGAATTAATATTCTTTTGATTCGTTACTCAAGCGTTTTTTTAGAATTGATTCAAAAATATTTTTAAAACCTTTCAATGGAGTCACTTAACACTTATCATTAACCGCAGTGTCTACCCACTTCATTAAAAGGCTGAATTGAGGTACGTGTCAAGGTATTTGAGTAAGTCATAATCGTCTTTTGAGTGAGGTATTCCTGGTAACTGGAGTGAATAATTGTAAGTGTCAGAGGAAAGATGCAATACATATCCAATTAGGAGTTAGATAAACTAGAAATATACAAATATATTCAGAACTAGAAATATTAAATCTTGACGTCGGCACTGAAATATTCCCGTGGCCGATAGTTCGTGTAATGAAGCAGAATGTTTAATATAACGAACTTATATTCATGCATGATGGAAAATAATTGGTATTATGAATGTGTCAGATTTTAAATATTCTTGCTGTCGTAGGAGAGGGTTCTTTTGGCACACGTGAATTTATTTGCTTTAATTACCAATGTACAAAATATATTAGCTTGTACATAAAAAAAAGTTAACGAACCTGGGGAGAATAATGTATTTAAGTTTATCAGTGGAACGACTTTAATTAAAGTCTAGGGCAGATCCTCCAAAATTGACTGACTATAAGGTGTTTGTCGGTCTGTGTGTGTGTGTGTGTCTTTGCGACATGTTTTCGACATCTGACATCGAGATGGTAAACAACTCCGATATTATTATGGAGAAATTCTTTCTATTTCAGGTTCTCCATATGAACTTTATGTCCTTCAATGCTTTCTTTACAATTTTCCCTTTACATCATCTTATTAACTGCTTGACTGGCAATCCACGTCAATATCATCCATTCGACGACTCCGTATTTTCACTTCCTCAGATTTTCAGTTTTCATTGCAGGATGTCAGGGCGCCTCTCTCTCTCTCTCTCTCTCTCTCTCTCTCTCTCTCTCTCTCTCTCTCTCTCTCACCGTAATTTTTCAAAGATCATGTCCGTAATGTAAAGGTTAATCCTGTGGCCTATCCCGAAAAAAAAAATGGTTGCATCTTGAAGCTACACGGTTTTTTAGATTTCAGACTATTTATCTTCGTAAAAGTTACAATTAATTTTCTGAAGAATCTCTCTCTCTCTCTCTCTCTCTCTCTCTCTCTCTCTCTCTTCTTCTTCGTCTTCTTCTTCTTCTTTCTTCTTCAGACAACAGAACAGTGGTAAATTACTTATCCCTTTAATGCAAAGTCTCTTTAAAGAGAAATTGTTGGTAGTCGCAATATTTTCAGTTCCCTTTTAACATTTAAAGAAATAATTCGCTTGCCGGTAATAATATGTTATCAGGGTGTCAGAATAATTCGAGAACTGGTGTTACGCTGTGAAGTGTGACCTAATAGAGTGCTGTGTGTTTTGGCAACGAAGACTGACCAGAGATAATTCCCCCTTCCTCCCCCCCTTTCCCTTTCATGTAATTGACGCTCCATAATAAGGGGAATAAAGTACATCACCATATATTTATTCATATATTCCAATCAAAAGATATTGCTATTTTAACACAGTGCTGCACTTCAGCCATCAGGTTATCGTGTGACCTTTCATCTTTATGTCTTCTGACTTTTCTCCCGTTTCAAAATCTTTGGTCGGTGACCTTAGGTCGCAACCAGGTCGCAACTTTGAGAGCGCCACCAAATCCCACTGGTTCGAGCACCAAATCTCCAGCGTTGAACCAATGGGCGTGAGGAAGGGAAAATCATTTTTCCACTCGAAATGTTATCGGTCACGATCACTTTTCTCCCTAAAATGAGGTTGATATTAAGTAAAATATTTCAAATGTATTTTCTGAGCTATGACGGAGTTATTTCTTGTAATTTATTCTTTACTTCTAATTTTAACCTAAAAAAAAAAAAATCGAACATTTGACATCATGAAAAATTTTAGCAGAGTTGACAAAAGCCAGTTCATCAAACCATGTTTAGTTATTTTCCTGAATTGTGATAGTTTTTTGGAATGCAAAATGCTGATCTATTTTTTTTGCGGGAAGGGGTGGGGGGGCGTGGGAGGTGTGGCTTCTGAGTAAATTCCTTGATAAAGCAGAATTAGTTCCTTCCATTGGTTCATAGTAAGCATTAGGTCTTGAAGATTAGTCAGGAACTAATCGTTGTGAAATGAATACGTCTCGACAAACGTATTGAATCAAGTACACAGTGCCAAAGAATTCGATGGTTTTGTCTTGTAAAAGGTAGTGAGTAGAATGCAAATCAAAATTCATTCAGATGAAACAGTAACTTAATTTTTTGGTATATTTGTCTTCTCCTGCATGATTGATTTATGATTTGCAATAAAATGGGTCAGCATTATAGTCCCTAATTTAAAAGTAAAAATATGCGTCATGCTGTGCAGTAAACAGGCAGTTTATATCAACTGTCCGAGATTTTATTGGAGTAAATGTGCCTCGGAACTTCTCAGTTCCAGAGGACCTTTATTCCTCAAACCGTTAGACTCTGGAACAGCCTTCCAAAGGAGGTCCTCCAATTAGAACTTCTTCGCAAGTTCAAACGAAGGTGTAATACATTACTGCGCTAATACTAATCTCCTTGCATTTTAATACATTTTTATCTAATTATTAATTTATTGATTTAATTTTTTCTATTTTAATGATTGGGGTCTCTTCTTTCTGTATTTCCCTTTACCTCGTCTTACTTCTTCCTAATGAACACCTTGATATTCTTTGGAAGCTTAAATTTCAAGTCAGTGGCCCCTTTGGTGGGCTTGTTCCATATGGATAGGTTTCATCTTGTGAATAATAATAATAATAATAATAATAATAATAATAATAATAATAATAATAATATGTAGAAAGTTTTCCACAGCCAAAAAGAAAATTTTCCTACGATGCCTTCATTCTCTGGAAGGACCATTTAATGACGTTATGTTTCAAATGTCATATGGGACAGCGTAGGCTTCGTATGTCTGGATTAATTTAAGAGGATTATGATAATTATTTCGAGAGAGACTTAATAGAGACGACGTAATTGCTTTAGTATTTAACTATGAAACGGGTAAATCTGACCGGCTTTCATTCCACGTAATACACATTAAAATTCAGTCGGTTAAGAGATTAAGTTCTTTCATTCATTCATCTTTGTATAAAAATGGCCTCGTAGTTCAGAGGTTCGGGCATTTGCCTCACTAGCCAGAGGAAGAGGGCAAACAAGTTTGCAGGAGGAGGGTGGATGTCTCCCCTACCTACCCAGCCCCCACCCGGGGTGGACAAGCAGGTTTGTGGGAGGTGTGTGGCTGTGTCATATCTTCCCTACTATCACCCGGGGAGAACAAACAAGGTCCACTCGGATATTATTATAATAGAATGTTGCATTAAAACCACAGGTGCCTTTGCTCACCTTAGCCATTACTGGGTACCTGGTGTGACGTAGACCAAGGAGTGCTTTTTTGTACATGCGACAGAGAGGCCAGTTGTGAGAGAGTTTAGTTCAGGGATTGGATTACCTTTCGACTCTAAAAGGTAATCGCAAACGTAATCCAGCCCCAGGGCCAAATCTCTCTCTCTCTCTCTCTCTCTCTCTCTCTCTCTCTCTCTCTCTCTCTCTCTCTCAAGTTTAGAGTATTGCCCTGAGTCTCGAGTACAGAATGTACCGTCCCTAAAAGCACCAAGACCAAGGCTGGTGATTTGGGGTCGTTATATGCACTTTAGAATCATCCTTTATTCAGGAGTTAAGTTATGGGGACTGATTGTTGTAGACATTAAACACACACACACGTGTCTATATAAAATGTATGTGTTCCCACGCGTGCTTGTGTAAAATGAGCATCACCCAAATTTTATGAGGATAATGCCACTTACAGTTGAAAAATATACGAAAATCTTTAGGAAACGAAATAAAGTCGAAAAGAGGAGGCGAATCCGGCATTACTGAACTTTTTGGTTGCATGAGTTTTCGCGTAAAGAGTTACGAATGAAAAATTTGCTCCATAGTGAAGTTTCCAGTAATTTCCGGCGAGGCACGAAATCCTCTCTCTCTCTCTGTCTGTTTATCTACGTATCTGTTTCTCTACTTATGTCCCTCGACTCGACCTCTTCTCTCTTTCGAATGCTCTTCAAACAAAAATCTTTTTCGTTCACTAAACCTTCATTTCACTATCACAGCGGGTCCTGCTTTCATTCCTTCCTCCTATGATCCTGCGCCCATAATGAATTCTTTGTGATAGTGACACCAAATCCTCCCTCGTATTCTCCGCTATCCTCATAAAATCCTCTATTTCAGTATGTGTCCCCTAACTACTCTTTTATCCATCCCATTGTTTCAGTCATATTTTACTTCAACCGGGTAATCATCAGTTGTAATTAAAGAAAAATCTGTTCTTGCCATGAAATCCTTTAGCTTAATAACCTTTTTGTTTTAACAAGAAGACTTCTAAATATTCTTCTTCACAACTGTGATTTCTCAGCAAATGAAGACATTTCAGAGCACATTCCCCAAAAGATTCTCTCATCTGCTGTATAATCGTATCAGGACTCGAAGTTGGCCACTATTATTTCAGTATTGCCAATATCATCCAGGCCCGTACGGGGGTAGTGCCGTCAGTGCACCTCATTCGGTGTAATGTAGGTATGACTTAAGGTTCTTTGCAGCGTCCCTTCGGCCCCTAGCTGCAACTTCTTTCTTTCCTTCTAATGTACCTCCGTTCATATTTTCTTTCTTCTATCTTACTGTCCACCCTCTCCTAACAATTGTTTCTTAGTGCAACTGTGAGGTTTAAACCTCCTGTAACACCTTTCAAACCTTTTACTGTCAATTTTCGATTCAGCGCAGAATGGCCTCAGTTGCCCCAATGCTTGGCAAAATGCCAAAAATCTATATAAATCAAATTCAAATCAAATCAGTATCATCCAGGCGTAAGTTCATACTCCAACAAAAATGTTCTTTTCATAATGAAGTCTTCTGCCATTCCTGGGTCATATATGTTAATGATCACACTTGCAACTTTTCCCTGTACTTGGCTTTATACGAAAATCGTTAAAGAAAACCTTTTTAAGGGCTGATTTCTCGTTAAAATCACCTCACATTTTCCGCATAAGACTTCATGCAGGCCGTAAAAAAGTAAATCTTAGTTTAATCAGACCACTGAGCTGATTAACAGCTCTCCTAGGGCTGGCCCGAAGGATTAGATATTTTTACGTGGTTAGGAGCCAGTTGATTACTTAGGAACGGGACCTACGGCTTATTGTGGGATCCGAACCAGTTATATCGAGAAATGAATTTCTAATCACCAGAAATAAATTCCTCTGATTCCAGGTTGGGAAGGGGGTGGGGGATTCTCACTACCAAATCAGTAGACGAGCACGCAAACCACTCGTTCAACGAGGAACCATTACAGGCCGTACTAAGTTTCAGCTTTGTTCCCTAAAGCGCATCTGACTAATATATGTTCTTAGTAATTGTAGCTTGATTATGTTGTGTGTTATGGTAATAGCCATAACCTGTATAGATTAATGGTTCGCTCGTAATGCACTTACTGTTACTTAAATATTCACACTCCTACACAAATATAATGGGTTGTCCTTGATCTCAGGACTAGAGACAATCACGCGCCATTAATGGGAATATTCCACTATTAAGGTTTTAGAGCTCTTTCTCTCTCTCTCTCTCTCTCTCTCTCTCTCTCTCTATATATATATATATATATATATATATGTATATATATATATATATATATATATATATATATATATATATATATATATTATGGTATGTATGTATGTATGCAACTATAATAGCCACAATGCCCTCTTAACTTCTTGAATTCTCGTGGTCAGGTCGGCAACGTGACCTCTTTGTGATTACGGGACCTGGGTTCGTTTCCCGCTACCGGACATCACAATATCTTAATAAAAAAAAAAAACACACTTTGAATTTGAATCTTCAGGCTTTGTAGTGACAAGAGTATAAAAAAAAAGAGCAAAGGATTCAAAGAGGTGAAGAGGGCATTTTGGCTATTACAGTTGCATATGTATCTGGTAAAAAAGTGACCAGTAGAATCTACACACACAAACACACACACACACACATATATATATTTATATTTATAATATTTTTTGCTGTGGGGGGGAGGGGGGCGGGGCGTGAGTGTGTGACCTTCAACTGTTGATCTCCAAGGTATCTAATTGGAGGCTTAGGTCAACATCGGAGGTCTCTTTCAAATTATGTTTTCGAGTGACAACCTCCGCAACTTTACTGGCAAGGCAAGGTATATATATATATATATATATAGTATATATATATATATATATATATATATATATATATATAGTATATATGTATACGTTCATACATACATGCATATGCACACTTACATATTATTTCCTTAAAAACTTACAAAGACCAATGAAGTCATTTTAATTCGTCAATACTGAAAAAAAAAAAAAAAAAAATTCCCTTAATGGCCTAATCAATGATGATATAGTATATATTTAGCAATACCAGACCAACTTATTTCGGGGAATGAGTGTTTGGAACCAGCAAAGAGCTCTTCTCTGACGTCCAATAAAGCGGATCCGCCGCAAAAAAAAAAGAGAGAGAAAAAAGAAGGATAGTCGAGAAAAGTCCAAAAAAAAAACTTTGGCCGACATAAAGGGAAATTTTCGCCGGCCTGCGCGCCGTCCCACAATGGCGCTGTTACGGATTCAGTAATTTAGCTGTAATGATATACGACGCTCATTTGAAATTCCTCTCTCTCTCTCTCTCTCTCTCTCTCTCTCTTATTATACAGCTATTCATTGCCATGGCGCTGATGCCACATGGAATTTCCGATGTCCCTCGGTGCCGTTTCGACAAATGCCTCCCCCTTCTCATGGGTTCGGGTAACAGATGTGTCAAAGGAGAGCTTTTGTTTTTAAGTTTAACCCTCACTAGTAATAATGATTTTCATTCAGACAGTAAGAGGATTGAATTGTATTGCATAATTGATTTATGTAGATGCAGTCTATTAATGAATGAAATTTAATGCATAATTAGTCTACGTATATGAAGTTTATTAATTAATGAATAAAATTCGCAGGAAAGATAATGTGAAAATTAATCATTATTAAAGATCTACCAGCTCTCAGAAATAAATGGTATATCTATATATATATTATATATATATATATAATATATATATAGGTTATATATATATATATATATACGTTATATATATAATATATATATATATTCTATATATATATATATATAATATATATCTTGATCACAAGAACTGCCGAGATCTTTCAGTGTTGAGGACCCTTTACTATAGACAAGTCTTGCTTATAATAAAGATATCGGCAGTTCTCGCTTTTTCATTTTCGTCCGTGGTGTTACCTTTATATATATATATATATATATATATATATATATATATATATATATATATATATATAGTATATATATATCTCTCTCTTGATAATTACGTTATATTTTAGAAGTTGCGCCGTAGCGACCTTCACGGAAGCTAATGGAAATATTTGGTAACACAAAGCTTTATTCATGAAAAGGACAAAGTAGGAAGGTCAGTTACAAAGGCTGAAAAAATAGTAAATACAAAGATAAGTGAGCTCCCTTGGGAGATGATGAGGTGTAGAGAGGTTGTCATTTTTGTTTAAAAGATACCTGCTGTATTAATGATTGACCTATTGTAGCGGTAAGAGCTTCTAAACAAGGAAGATTCCTTGCAGTTTAATTCGGAGTCACACACGGTGGAAATGTGTAAAGGTTTTTTTAATGGTTTTCCGACAGATCTTTCTTTTCCCAGTGAACGACAGAGCAAAGGAGAATTTTTCTCTGGCGTTCTTTGATGAGGGCAGATCCAATGGTCCAAGGCAGTTAAAAATGAAGGGATTTTTTTCTCGCCCTGATGCTTTTTGACCTTTTTTCATACCCTTTGCAAACGCTGTCACTTTTATATTGCTGAAGTTCAGGTGACTTAGTGATTATTTCTGGTGTTGCCTTTGTAGCAGATTTTTTTTGAGCTTTGTTAATTGCATTCCCAAGCACGATTTTCAGGTTTTGTTTATGATATCATCGATAGGTGTTGGGGGATAATGTTAAATACCGAGTCTAGGAAATTCTTGGAACAAATTCCAAGTGCTTTCAAGAAAAGATTACAATATAGTGTCAGGACAATTGGTTTTAACTTGAAACACTTTCCGATAGGCTTGTATATGAGTCATTGGCGCATGCTCTCTCTCTCTCTCTCTCTCTCTCTCTCTCTCTCTCTCTCTCTCTCTCATGTTGCATCTGTGAAGAGGTAGTTGTTGCATATGATATTTTCTAATCTTTACTATTTCTGACTTTTTTTAACAGTATTCTCTCTCTCTCTCTCTCTCTCTCTCTCTCTCTCTCTCTCTCTCTCTCTCTCTCTCTCATGTTGCATCTGTGATGAGGTAGTTGTTGCATATAATATTTTCTAATCTTTATTATTGCTGACTTTTTTTTAAGCAGCATTTCTCTCTCTCTCTCTGCATAGTTGTCTTTTGACAGTTTCAGATGTAAAGATAAAACTTAGTATATAACGCTATAATTTCTAAATTCATTGTTAATGTTTTGCTTTTACCTCAAGAAATTAAGACAACCTCTTATATAAGTAGGTTTTTAAATGTCAGTTCGTTTGATTCCATGCTTTCGGTCGTAGTTTTCAATGAAGTGTTGTAAGATCGCACCTTATTTTCTATGATACAGCAGAAACACTAGATACCTTTCAGTGCAATGGTGATATATCACTGAAATATCTTCGTCTGAGTGTAACAGTTCCAACCAACATAGTGAATTCTCATTCTGATGAACATCTATTCTCCCTTGTTTTATAAGAAGCTGTTCGGTTACTCACATCCAAGGATTATGGAGTTCCAGATTTTTAGTGTCCTCCCCTGATCCCAACCTCTTAACGAGGTCGGGGAGGGGGGGGGGGAGCTTAGGGATCCACTTCAGGGAGTGTACGCTTTCTTCTTTACGCCAACTCTGTCTGCTGTGGATTCATCTGGGCATTGGGACCCATAACTCCTTTA
Source organism: Macrobrachium nipponense (assembly GCF_015104395.2). Taxonomy (NCBI): domain Eukaryota; kingdom Metazoa; phylum Arthropoda; class Malacostraca; order Decapoda; family Palaemonidae; genus Macrobrachium; species Macrobrachium nipponense. The sequence continues at coordinate 29,874,701 of NC_061097.1, forward strand.
CGCCTCCTCCTCCTTCCATAAAATTTCCCCTTCTCTTCTTCCTCTTTCATATTTGCTTACTCGGGGAGTAAGCCTACGAACTAGTTTGCTGTTGTTCTTGTTTTTGGGGGGTAGGAAAGGTCTGTGGAAAAGCCTAAAAAGGTGTGAAAAAGGTTTTTCGTGTTAAAATACAGAGTATTTATTTTAATTTTCGTTGGTGAAACAAGGATCTATTTGAGTGTGGATTATAGGACGCTTTAATTTACGTTAGGTCAGGAATATAATGTAAACAACGTATGCGTCAGGAGAAAATCTTGCACGCGTTCCGAGTAAGCTGGAGGTCAGATCACTCCTTGTTCATTCATCGTATAGTCCCAGTGCTTAGCCTATGGCCTAGACGTGGTATTCCATTGCATTTTAATCCTGCGGTCCAGCCCTATGAGAGCCGTTAATCGGCTCATTGCAGTGGGCTGGATAAACTATTGCATTAGTAATAATAATGATAATCAAGGATTTGAGTGTCCTTCTCTTATGGGGTGAATCATGATCAGTTCCTGATGCAGTGTGGGGTCTGCGATGGGAGGTAGAAACCAACATTGTTCGGTAGCTTGAACTTCAAGTCAATTGCCCCTGTGTTATTGTTGCATGTGAATAGGTTTCATCTACTGAAATGATAATAATGATAATAGTATTAGTATGTGTCTGAAAATGAAGAAACAAATCCACAGTTATGTATATGTAAATGTATTTAAAAATAAATATACAGTAAGCTTTCAAGGAATCTGTTCGATTCCCGAAAGCTTTCTGTGCAGATTTATCATGAAAAATATGTCTATATACATAACTGTGGAGTTGTTTCCCCAGTATGTTAATAATAATAAGAGGAATCCTTCTGGTTGTTGACTATTTTCAGTGCCAAAGTGCAAATTGCTACTCGTTTTCGTCAGTCTCTCCACTATTAGTAAAAGTGTGGGTAATGGATTCCAACCTCTCAGTCGAGTTGTCTTGAAGTCCATTGTTAGTTAAGAGTTGTTCGGGTGAGCTGGGAATTCCTGTTAATGGTTGAAAGTTTTTCGGTTTGGGCGTTTACTGGACTACTGCATTTTTCCTTCGGCATTCAGGCATCTTGCAACATTGCAGAGTTTCAATATTCCAACATGAAGAGCAGTGTCTGTATGAATCTTTTAATTCGTGTGTTTTTGAGAGGAATATGAGAATTGGACAAAGCTGTTGATGTGATGTCTGTTATCCTGATTTGATGTTTTCCTTTTGTAAGAATATGTTCTTTAGCACATAGTAAGGCACAACTAACACATGTCCTCTAGCATATAGTAAGGCACAACTCACATGTTCATTAGCGTATAGTAAGGTACAACTCCCATATGTTCTTTAGCATATAGTAAAGCACAACTTAAACACATGTTCTTTAGCATATAAAAAGGCATAAATCACACAATGTTCTTGAGCATATAGTAAGGCACAACTTAACACATGTTCTTTATTATATAGTAAGGCACAATTCAAATGCAAATTACACTTTTGAATGTTCTTGGAATAAAGCTCTTATTCAGTAATCTTGCAAATATCAAATGTTTATCAAGACCTATCCTTCGTGTCTGCGAAAGTTAACCAAGTGATCTTCATTTAGAGATGTCAGGGAAACGATAATTTATTGAAGTAATTCCAGAGGCTTACGAAGCGCACAAATTTATCGCTGAAAATGTCGCAAGATAATAAAATGGTTGAAATATCGACATTTTGGCGACTGCAGTTTTGTTTGTGGCTCCCTCCGGCCCTGTGTAAGCAAAGACCAAAAATGCAATTTAATCTTGTTATTCGTTCTTTTTCCCTCTTCTTCTTCTTCTTTCTGTTTTTCTCTGCAATAGGAAGGGTCAAAGCTGACCTGCATGTTGCGCTCTCTATGTCGTGATGAGGATGAGGAAGGGAATCTGCCGCTTTTGCGTCTGTCCTTTTAACTGGGAGCGCCTAATCCCACACACCACAATAAAAGCTCGATCAGCATCAGGCCTTTTCTTTAGCTCCTACCCCACCCCATCCCATCCCATCCCCCTCCACCTACCCCCACCACCTTTCCTCTTAACCTTTCTTCCCATCCCCTCCTTCTTCCTCTTAACCTCTCTTCCCACCCCGCACCCCCAAATCCCCCTGCCTACTCCTCCTCCACCTCACACCTCTTTGCACTCCTCTCCTCTCGACATTCCTTGTCTCTACTCTTTGCCTCCTCCTTTCCCTCATCAACTGTTCTTTCTTTATTTCGCCTTCCGCTGAATGTAGTTGTAGCCAAGGTCTAACGTTGCAAGTTGCAACTTCATTTGAATGCGGAGGTATTTGCCGTTTATACCCTTGAATGCCCAACTTTGCATTTGCATCGCCATCGATTCTCCCTCGATGTGGGACCACCACCTTGACGTAGTGAGGGGGTTCTTGAACCCCAGGAATTAGTTCCCGGGTTTGAGTCCAAGAGACCCACATATTATTATGTATTTATTTGGAATAATATTGTGGAATTTTCCACTTTTTGTAAAGTTTATCGGACCAGACAAATAGGAAAAGATATTATCATAGCTGGGAAATGGGTTTATATCCGAAGCCAAATAGTGGGAACTGCGGTGGGACCATCAGCTGCCCGATAATGTTCGATGCCGTCGGCCGTTTCGAGTTCGGATGCTGTATAGATAGATATTTAAGAGTTATAGAAGGATTTTGCTCCATTACCGTTCAGTTGTCGGCTCCGCGTATATGGAGGAAGTCTGGGGCAGTTTCCATACTAATTTACGTGAGGAGATAAAAGAGCTTCATAACTCATTTATTTCGTGAGCTTGACAGGGTTCCAAGGTCTAAAAGTTCATTGCTGGGTAAATGATGCATAATTCACCGCTGTCTAGGCGTAGTAGTGTATAATAGATTATAGCTCCTGCATAATGGAAGTCGAGCCTAATTCATGTTTCTCTCTCTTCTCTTTCTCTCTTTTTTCCTATTGATTTCTTAAAGAGTCAGCAGATTTCTGTATTTTAATTTTTTTTCTGAATCGTGAACTTGTCGTCAGCTTCGTGAATGATTGATCTTATTATGAAGAAAGCATTGATCATGGCTTACATATGCTATTCTCAATTTTAAATTAACCTGTGAACTGATCTACCACGTAAAGCTACGGCTGACCCAGAAGGTAATACTTAAAAAAATAAATATACTCATTACGAAAAAAAAAATAGTTTAAAATTTTATTCTTCCCAGAATTTGTAAGGTTCATCGTTGAAACAATGAAATAGGGGGAGTGTTTTCTGTCGGACCCTTTTCAATGAGTATGTGTCATTTCGTAATTGTTAATGATGGTATGGATTTATATATA
>NC_061097.1:29883049-29905969 GCF_015104395.2 Macrobrachium nipponense
AGGCGTGGTCCTTTCGAGAATCTGTTCGGTTCCCCTAATCAGATTCCGAAAGCTATCCTTAAAGTTTTAAAATTTAAATTATATGTACATATTATTATATTATTAGTATTTTTGTTTTTTTTTTTTTTTTTTTTTTTTTTTGTTTTTTTTTTGTCTGATCACAGTCTCCAATTCGACTGGGTGGTATTATGTGGGGTGGTCCCGGGTTGCATCCTGCCTCCTTAGGAGCATCACTCTTCTTACTAGTGTGCCGTTCTAGGATCACACTCTTCGCATGAGTTGGCAGCTACTTCAGCCTCTAGTTTTTTCTAGATCCTTTTCAGGGATCTTGGGATCGTGCCTAGTGCTCCTATGATTATGGTGGTACGATTGTCCACATGGCCATAATCCCCTATTACCTTCGCTTATTTCTATTTTCAAGAATCTTGATACTTATCCAAATTTTTTCCCTCTCTTTCTCTTCAAACTTATGCGTTGGTCCCATGGTATTGCGACATCAATGAGTGATACTTTCTTCTTGACCTTGTCAATCAACGTCACGTCTGGTCTGTTTGCACGTATCACCTATCCGTTCTGATACCATAGTCCCAGAGGATCTTTGCCTGATCGTTTCTATCACTCCTTCAGGTTGGTGCTCGTACCACTTATTACTGCAGGTAGCTGATGTTTCTTGCACAGGCTCCAGTGGAGGCTTTTGCTACTGAATCATGCCTCTTTTTATACTGGTTCTGTGCAAGTGCCGGCATTCACTTGCTATGTGGTTTATGGTTTCACTTTTCGTATTTGGCATTGCCTACATATGGGAGAGATGTTATTTCCGTCTATCGTACTTTGAACATATCTGGTTCTTAGGGCCTGATCTTGTGCCGCCTGTTATATTCCTTCAGTTTCCTTCTTTAGCTCTCCCCTCTGTAGCCATTGCCAATTGTCATCGCTGGCTAGTTCTTTTGTCTGTCTCATGTATTGTCCGTGCATTGGTTTGTTGTGCCGTCCTCTGTTCTTTCGTCTTTCTCCTGTCTCTGTATATTTCTGGGTCTTCGTCTGCTTTTATTAGTCCTTCTTCCCATGCACTCTTTAGCCACTCGTCTTCACTGGTTTTCAGATATTGCCCCAGTGCTCTGTTTTCGATGTTGACGCAGTCCTCTATACTTAGTAGTCCTCTCCCTCCTTCCTTTCGTGTTATGTATAGTCTGTCGTATTTGCTCTTGGGTGTAGTGCTTTGTGTATTGTCATATGTTTCCTGGTTTTCTGATCTATGCTGCGGAGTTCTGCCTTCGTCCACTTCCACTATTCCTGCGCTGTATCTGATTACTGGCACTGCCCATGTGTTTATGGCTTTTATCATATTTCCGGCGTTGAGTTTTGACTTGAGTATCGCCTTGAGTCTCTGCATATATTCTTTCCTGATCGTGTTCTTCATCTCTTGGTGTTTTATATCTCCTCCTTCCATTATTCCCAGGTATTTGTATCCTGTCTCATCTATGTGTTTGATGTTGCTCCCATCTGGTAGCTTTATCCCTTCAGTTCTCCGTTACTTTGCCTTTTTGCATGTTGACTAAGGCGCATTTTTCTATTCCAAACTCCATACCTGATGTCCCCAGATAAAACAATCCTTACAGTCTGGATTAGGGTATCTATTTCCTTGATGCTCTTACCATACAGCTTGATGTCGTCCATGAACATCAGATGGTTGATTCTGTTGCCTCTTTTCTTGAGTTGGTACCCGGCATCCATCTTCTGTAGTACTTTGTCATGGGAATCATGGCTACTACGAAGAGTAGTGGGGACAGTGAGTCGCCCTGGAAGATCCCTCTCCTTGATATTAACCTCTGCTAGTCTTATTCCAGAGCTGTAAGTATTGTATTCCAGTTTGCGCATTGTATTTTTGAGGAAGCTGATGGTATTTTCCTCTCCGCCCCATATATTTTCAGGCATTCATTAGCCATGGTGTGGTAATCATGTCGAAGGCTTTCTTATAGTCTATCCATGCCATGCTTAGGTTGGTTTTCCTTCTCCTACTTTTGTTCTTCATTACCATTTTGTCTATCAGGAGCTGGTCTTTTGTGCCCCTACACTTCCTTCTGCAAGCCTTTCTGTTGGTGGGGGATGGTGTTTGTCTTCCTCTAGGTAGTTGTATAGCCTTCTCCCCCACTGATGATACCTGTTAGTAACTTCCACATTATGGTAGGCAGTGATAGGCCTGTAGTTACTGGCTATATTTCCCTTACTCTTGTCTTTTGTACTAAGGATGTTTCTTCCTGTGGTCATCCATTTGGGTGCTTGGTGATTTGAGATACAATGCTGGAGTTGTTCTGCTATTCGTGGGTGTAGGGCCTTGAAGTTTTGAGCCAGTATCCATGGACTTCATCGAGACCTGGGGCTTTCCAGTTTGGCAATTTTCTTAAGTTGGATGTCTGACTGTGTCTGTCGTGATGTCTGTGAATCTTTGTTTTATTCTCCCTGTTTCTTCTTCCTTGACTTCCTGGAGCCATATTGCATGTTTGTTGTGTGATACCGGATTGCTCCATATGTTTTCCCAGAGTCTCTTACTTGGTTTTGGCTTCGGGAATTTCTGGGTGGTTGTCTTTCCCCTCTTAGTTGGCTGTATAGTCTTTTCTGGTTGGTTCCGAAATTAGTTTGTTCTGTTGGTATCCCTTATTCCTGTTCATGTACCGTTGGATCTTATGTGCTTTGGCCTTAAGCCTCTGTTTTACATCTTCTATTGTGTTGTTTAGTCCCCTCTCTTGTACTTTGTATTTCTCGTTGAGTTCCTCCCTTGTTTTCTTGCTTCTTAGCCTTTTTTCTGCCATCTCTGTCAGTTTACTCAAGTCAGATCTCATCACCATGATTTGCTTTTCCCAGGCGCCTTTTCCAAGGAGGTTGCTGTTTTGGTTGTTGGTTGTTGGTTGTGCTGGTGGTGTTGGTGTTCGAATTCCCATCAGTTCCTGCTACTAATCTTGCTCCTGCATATGTCAAGTTATTTGTTTCTGTGATACTGGTGGTGTGTATTATGCCCATTATTTCATTGACCTCACTTGTTTTCTCCCTTAATTTCTTGGTGTTGTAGGCTTTCATGGAGGGGATCTTTGTTCTCTCTGTATCTGGCTCCATCCATTGTCTAATCTTTTCTACCCATTCCGTCCTCTCTGTTACTTCGTCGGTGTTTTCTTATTATTATTATTATTATTATTATTATTATTATTATTATTATTATTATTATTATTATTATTATTATTATTATTAATCGGAAAACAGAATAATTTTATTGCTGATCGAGGTAATTATTATCAATTGTGTGGGTTCCTGTATCAACAAAGGCTTCGGGTTTTCAGATGAAATTGCGATTTTGGTCATTCATTTGAGATTATCCAAAACGAAATGGGTTATTAAAGGCCTTAGCCATTTATTTATAAGTCAATAAATGCTGGACAACGCAGTATTATTTATTTATAGTTTAGTTACAGAGAGTTTCTCAGCGCTCTGGTTTTCGTCGTTTAAATTGAAATCCAAAGAAATGAATATAATCATTTTGCGTAATATTTTAATGACAAGTATTACCCGAATACAAACTTCCAAACACTGTTTAAGGGAATATAGTACTGATTGAAAATCACGGCGCGTGAAGAGGAACAAACAAAAGACAGCATCAAGATATATGCAGGTTAACGTGAGGAATAATGCAGAGAATAGATTAAAATGAATTGAATTATACAGTTTAGGCCCACAGGCCAAGCGCTGGGACCCGTGAGGTCATTCGGCGAGGAAACGGATACTGACAAAGAAAGCTTTGAAAGGGTCGTAACAAAAAGGAAGATCTCAAAGCAGTTGCACTATGAATCAATTGTTAGGAGAGGGTGGAAAGTAAGATGGAATAACGAGAATATGATTGGGGCTACAGTAAAGGGAATGAAAGAGGTTGCAGCTAGGGGCCGAAGGGACGCTGCGAAGAACCTCAAGTAATGCTTACTTACAGCGAAGCGAAGAATAATTACTGAAATTTTGAATGTTTCCAAAGATAGACTCAAGTCGTTATTTTTCAGACCTATGAAAAATCAGCGTCGAGAATGTTTCGGTACAATGGGTAACAGAAAATCGTAACATAAAGTTCTTGTTTTTTTTTTTTATTCCAAACGAGAAATTATAAAATGGACTTCTGAATAAAAGAGAAAAGTTCTTGATACTCGGCATAAAATGACAGAACGCATTTTCACGAGCGGATGAACAGACTTTGGTGTCATGTATAAAGAATGTTGATGCTTTATTCACATTCCTTTTTATTTCAGGAAAAGGAGGAAAATGTAAGCTTTTGTAGGTGGCTGAAACAAGATAGATAACCACTAAATTCTTGAAGGATTTCGCTTTGAAAAGAAAGACAGTATTCGTTTTCAAATACGGTCCACCCTGTAGGGGTGTAGTGCCGTCAGTGCACCTCGTGCGGTGTACTGTAGTCATTACTTAAGATTGATTCTTTGCAGCGTCCCTTCGTCTCCTAGCTGTAACACCTTTCATTCCTTTTACTGCATCTCCGTTTATATTCTTCCATCAGACTTTCAACTCTCCCCTAACAATTGATTCATGGTGCAACTGCAAGGTTTTCCTCCTGTTACACTTTACAAACCTTTCTACTGTCAATTTCCGTTTCAGCGTTGAATGACCTCAGAGGTCCCAGTGCTTGGCCTTTGGCCAAAATTATATATTCTTTTCTGTTCTAAATATGGTTCTGACAATAATTATATGGCTTCGTTTTTCATGTATGGAGGTCAGTCACTATGACCTGAAAGAAACTTTTTGTGCTGTTTATTCAAAACATATTTTCAAGGTTTTTTCTCCTTCAGAACGAGGTGTTCAACTTTTTGTTTTTCTTTATTTTGCAAATAACAAAACATTGTGCAGGAACATTGCATTGAAATAAATATTTGGTTCCATGCAGGAAGTTGCAATCTAGCTAGAATTTTATCTGTCATCATATACTGAATAATTTAAATAATTATGTGTTTAAAGTCTAACAGTATTTATGGAGTACTAGCGATATACATTGCCAGGAATATCACCAAGAATCCGAATTTACATCTTGACACGATAGGCTGAAGCCAGCGCTCATCCGGGTGAAGTATTTGACATTTCAGCGTTTTGTCGTTCTCTGAAAACTGCAAGGAAAAAAAATACATCAAGCAGTTGTTTGAAGTAGTAACATATTTTCACGATAAAAAAAAAAAAAGTTTTGCTATTTGTATTTTTGAATGAGCGAAAACCACTGGAAAATAACAGTCAGGAGAGTGCTAGCGCCTCAGTGGCGTGATCGGTATGGCCTTGACCTGTCACCTCGATGGCCGCGAGTTCGATTCTAGGGCATTCCACTGAGCGGTTAGAGATGTGCATTCCTGGTGATAGAAGTTCACTCTCGACGTGGTTCGCAAGTCACGTAAAGCCGTTGGTCCCATGGCTGAATAACCAATGGTTCCATGCAACTTGAAAGCACCATACAAACAAACAAACATTCTATGTGCTTTTTCGTTCATTCGCGCATCGTCAGAACACAACTTAGCATTGATGGAATAGGTTTACTGATATATTTGGTTTAGCTTTCTCATTCGTAGGCCAAAGGTTTGTGGGACCTGATTCGTTGAATCGTGGACAGACATCTTCGATTCTTTAAACATTTTTAGGCATCTCTAGTTATCTCATTATTTGCCTTCGGAACTCCAGTGTCCTATTTCCCACTGTTTTATCTTCAGGCATCAACATTTTAGTTTTCTGTAAAAGAAAACTATTGTGACGGCTTTGTCTGAACGTCCTCCCTCAGATCTTAAATACTACTGAAGCTAGAAGGCTGGAAATTTTGTTGTTGGTCATCAACCCTCAAGTGATCAAATATACCAAATTACAGCCCTCTAGCCTCAGTAGCTTTGATTTTATTCAAGGTTAAAGTAAGTGATAATTGTGATTTTGGCACTGCTAGAGGTACCAACAACGCAGACCACCACCGGACCGTGGCTGGGTTTCATGGGCCGCGAAAAGAGTTTCATGGGCCGTGGCTGAGTTTCATTCAGCATTATACACTGTGCAGAAAACTCGTTGGCGCCGAAGAAACTTCCGCGCATTTTTACTTGTTTCAAGTGTCACTATTCCACCTCTGGCTTGGGCCTCCTGATGATGAAATTGGATTAGATTGTAAGTGACATAAACTTTATACTGTGTAGTAACTTGAGTTCTGGATGCAATTTGATCTCTCTCTCTCTCTCTCTCTCTCTCTCTCTCTCTCTCTCCAATACACTTGAGAGATTAAAAATAACGCCTGTTCTCGAGTCCGGTGTCTCTGTGGAGTGTAAACTGGTGGCGACTCTCCCGGAGCTGTGAAATGGGTCTCTTGCAGGAGAGTGGTTGATGGTGGGCATTTTCTATTCTGCCGGGCCCTTTTTTTCTTATTCTTCAATACAGTGGTTTTATGGCGGAGACCATATATAAAATCAATTCCACTGATGCTGCCATCATCTTTAACAAAATATTATTATTATTATTATTATTATTATTATTATTATTATTATTATTATTATTATTATTATTATATTATTATTATTATTAAGAAATTCACAGTTTCGTGAAAACAAATTGCTAAGAAATATCCACAATTATATATTAAAAATATATTTCCATGTAAAAATATATAACAAAGACTTTCGAACACTTGACGGTGTTCCTCCTCAGTGAACGTTAAGATGTAATGGCGAGGATAGTTTCCTCCGAAGAGCATCTAAAAAGGTGGGCGGGGCGAGAAAATAACAGTCCCATCATCAAAGTGCTGGTTCGTGTATTAGGTAATCCCGAACTCAACAGGCGCCAACCTCCTCGTTATATATTTTTACATAGAAATATATTTTTAATATAATGTGGATAATAATAATAATATAATAATAATAATAATAATAATAATAATAATAATAATAATAATAATAAATAATATAATAATATAATAATACTTACAAGCTCTGGAATAAGGCTAGCAGAGGTTAATATCAGGAGAGGGATCTTCCAGGGCGACTCACTGTCGCCACTACTCTTCGTAGTAGCCATGATTTCCCATGACAAAAGTACTACAGAAGATGGATGCCGGGTACCAACTCAAGAAAAGAGGCAACAGAATCAACCATCTGATGTTTCATGGACGACATCAAGCCTGTATGGTAAGAGCATCAAGGAAATAGATACCCTAATCCAGACTGTAAGGATTGTATCTGGGGACATCAGGATGGAGTTTGGAATAGAAAATGCGCCTTAGTCAACATACAAAAAAGGCAAAGTAACGAGAACTGAAGGGATAAAGCTACCAGATGGGAGCAACACAAAACACATAGATGAGACAGGATACAAATACCTGGGAATAATGGAAGGAGGAGATATAAAACACCAAGAGATGAAGGACACGATCAGGAAAGAATAATGCAGAGACTCAAGGCGATACTTAAGTCAAAACTCAACGCCAGAAATATGATAAAAGCCATAAACACATGGGGCAGTGCCAGTAATCAGATACAGCGCAGGAATAGTGGAATGGACGAAGGCAGAACTCCGCAGCATAGATCAGAAACCAGGAACATATGACAATACACAAAGCACTACACCCAAGAGCAAATACGGACAGACTATACATACGACGAAAGGAGGAGAGGACTTTGACTAAGTATAGAGGACTGCGTCAACATCGAAAACAGAGCACTGGGGCAATATCTGAAAACCAGTGAAGACGAGTGGCTAAAGAGTGCATGGGAAGAGGACTAATAAAAGTAGACGAAGACCCAGAGTATACAGAGACAGGAGAAAGACAGACAGAACAGGGACCTGGCCAAACAAACCAAAATGAACGGACAATCATGAGACAGACTAAATGAACTAGCCAGCGGCTGGCAATGGCAAGGCTACAGAGGGGAGAGCTAAAGAACGGAAACTGAAGGAATGATAACAGCGGCACAAGATCAGGCCCTAAGAACCAGGTATGTTCAAAGAACGATAGACGGAAATAACATCTCTCCCATATGTAGGAAGTGCAATACGGAAAATGAAACCATAAACCACATAGCAAGTGAATGCCCGGCACTTGCACAGAACCAGTACAAAAAGAGGCATGATTCAGTGGCAAAAGCCCTCCACTGGAGCCTGTGCAAGAAACATCACTACCTGCAGTAATAAGTGGTACGAGCACCAACCTGAAGGAGTGATAGAAAACGATCAGGCAAAGATCCTCTGGGACTATGGTATCAGAACGGATAGGGTGATACGTGCAAACAGACCAGACGTGACGTTGATTGACCAAGTCAAGAGAAAGAGAAGGAAAAAATGGATAAGTATCAAGATCTGAAAATAGAAATAAGAAGGATAATGGGATATGCCAGTGAAATCGTACCAGAATCATAGGAGCCACTAGCACGATCCCAAGATCCCTGAAAAGGATCTAGAAAAACTAGAGGCTGAAGTAGATCAGGAATGTTGCAGAAGAGTGTGATACCTAGAAACGGCACACATAGTAAGAAAGTGATGGACTCCTAAGGAGGCAGGATGCACCCGGAACCCCACACTATAAATACCACCCAGTCGAAAATTCCTTTTCTTGATGTTTTAATAATCAGAGACACAACAGAATACAAATTTACCATATACAGAAAACCAACGTTCTCACTTTCATATATTCACTACTTTAGCTATCATGACATTACTATCAAGATAGGTGTAGCTAGCAACCTATTCTTAAGAGCCTTACGAATTTGTTCCCAGATTTCCTGGAAAAGAATTTGAACTAATTCGCAAGCAACTTTCGTCTTTAAAGTATCCTGACCATATAATTGAGAAAGCAATTCACAAAGCAAACGTAATTTTCTACCGACCCCCTAAAGACAAGACCAGAGACACACCCAACAATAAAATAAAAATTCCTCACCTGGAGACTGTTAAGAGAGTAACCCACACCCTTGGGAAATCTAACCCTTTTGCATTTACCTACCCAAACACCTTAGCCAAATCCCTGATTAACGTCCAACAAAAGACATCTCCCAAGGACACTGGGGTCTATGAGATCCCCATGCCAGGATTGTGACCAATCTTACATTGGATTTACAGGAAAATAAATCACTTCCCCAGAGATTAATACAACACAAACGGTCAGTTAGGTATGACAACAGAACTCGGTTATTTTCAACCATATAAAACTGAACATAACCATGGAATAAACTGGAATTTGTCACGTGTAATTTATAGCAGCAACTGCGGGTACAAGAGTCAAATGATGGAATCGGCCTTAATAAAAGAGAAGCAGGTAATGAACATCTCAAAAAGGCGCGTGGATTTCAGATGTCATCGACGAGGTTTTCATTCAACCAACGCTTAAGAAGATTAAAGGAAGATTATCAGCGGGGTGACCTAAATTGGCTTACTTGAGGACGCATCTACTGGTATAAATACCACCTTTTCTGTAAAACTTTTCTCATTCATATACCTGAAGAGAGAGACAGCAGTCTCTGAAATATAGTACTTTTCTCTCTATATTTTGGTGTTTTTATGGGCTCCATTTATTAGATATATATATATATATATATATATATATATATATATATATATATATATATATATATATATATATATGTATATTATAGTATATCTATAGAGACAATAGGACGAACATATAAAACATTTTAAGAATACGAATCCCCAGCTGACAGGTGTCAAAGTGTATTGGTAGCTAAACTCAGAGCTGCTATTGTTAGAAATCGCAATATATACATAGGAAGAAACATACAGACCATTGGAGACTACAAATCCACACCTGACAGGTGTCAGGGGGAGGGGTGAAAAAATTCGTCAGTGCTAGTGACCCCTTAGTGTGTTTGCAAATATGGTAATTCATTTTTAATTCCATATTTACTGCCTTCCTTAAAATTTGATCTTATAATTTCAAAATAAATTTGTAAAATGTATCATTTTAGGTAAGGCAGTAGAAATGCATGGAAAAAGGATGATCCAATTTGTGAACATGGTAGGTACTATAACTGATTCACTTAAGGTAGATTCTTGGATTAGCCGTGTGCTTATAAGACATTTGTTTGGCGGGCGCTGATTAGCTGGTCTTATAAGACATTTGTTTGGCGGGCTCTGATTAGATGTACCGGGAGGTACGCAGCTCCCAGCAAATCAGCGGCCGCCAGACAAACGTCTCGCAGGCATAGGGCTCACCCAAGAATCTACCTGAAGTGAACCTGCTATAGTTCCACTGCACTAATGAGTCTCTCTCTCTCTCTCTCTCTCTCTCTCTCTCTCTCTCTCTCTCTCTCTCTCTCCTTGACATCTGTCAGGTGTGTATTTCTAGTCTCCATCAGTCGTTATAGTTGTCAGTACCGTCCCTTGAGTATATATTGCGAGCTCTACTAACAGTGCTATGGAGTTTAGCCAATACTACCATTTGAAAACTTTCAGTTGGGGATTCGTAGTCTTAAAAGGTTGTGTGTGTTCGTTCATACTGTCTCATATATATATATATATATATTATATATATATATATATATATATATATATATATATATATTATATATATTATATATATATATATATATTATATATATATATATATATATTATATTATATATATATATATATATATATATATATATTTATATATATATAGTTTATGCATACAAATATTTATATATGATCAATGGCTTGAAATGAAATATATATATATATATATATATATATATCTATATATATATATATATATATATATATATATAATTCCAATTTTTTAAACACACGGTTAATAAATACAATTACCCAAACAGGCTAAACAAACTGAGAAATAAATGTTAACTTCGAAAAATAGCAAAAAAAAAGTGATAGATGATTATTAGAAAACCATATTATACCGGATCTGTGTAATAGTTTGAATAGAGAGAGAGAGAGAGAGAGAGAGAGAGAGAGAGAGAGAGAGAGAGAGAGAGAGAGAGAGAGAAAAAAAACTTCCCAGGTTATCAATTATAAATCCATGGTTGACTGGCAGCGAACGGACTTCTGATAATTCTATAAATCTCAAAATACAAACATAACATCCGATTGCCTTAAGGATTTACCTTTGAATATTAATAACGTTTTTTTTTCTTCATTATTAACATTATTATTATAACTATATCATCATTTATGGTCGGGCAACTATCAATTATATAGTCTTCCTTTTATCAAGAATGACCGCTAGATATTCACATGAAATTATGATATTGTTAAATCCTCGGAGATTATGAAATTTATAGATAAAAGCATTAGGATATAATTCCTTATGGTTTAATTCATATGGATGCTCAGCACTACGTCATTCATTGTTTCAACTGAAATCAAAGGAAATTATTATAATCATTTTGCGTTATATCTTAATTACATGTGGTACCTAAATGAAAAATTCCAAGATCATTTTAATAGAATTATCTCACAGTGCACCACGAGCAATAAAGAAAGGGCAGTATAATACAAGTAAAATATGCGCAATCGAGTTTTCTGTACAGCGTCCAATGCTGTATGAAACTCTCAGCCACAGCCCATGAAACTCTCAGCCGGCCGAGGTGGCGTGCGTTCTTGCGTTTCCAGACACATGATCATGGCTAAATATAACCTTAAGTAAATTAAAAACTACTAGGGTTAGGGGGCTGCAGTTTGGTATGTTTGGTGATTGGAGGGTGGATGATTAACATACCAATTTGCAGCCCTCTAGTCACAGTAGTTTTTAAGATCTGAGGGTGGACAGACAAATAGCCATCTCAATAGTTTTACAGAAAACTAAATAACTTGAATCTCCACACATTGAAGTTTTATTTGATACAAAGGAGTAAAATGGAACCCTCTCTTTGATGATGGATGAGATAGATAAGCGCGAAGCTTTTGTTTTATTTTTCACGTATGGAGCTCAGTCACTGTGACTTTTAAGAAACTGTTTCTGTTATTTAAAACAAATCAAGATTTTTCTTTTTCTGCACAAGATTTTCAAAAGTATTTTCAACAGTATTTGTCAGATGACCAAAAAAAAAAAAATGGGTTTAATGCTGGGAAAATTTTTTCTCTGCCTTCGTATGAAATCATTTAAAGAAGTCTGACAATATTTTTCGATTCCTAACGCCACATAATGTCATCAATATCACCCAGAAACCGCCTTTACATCTTACACGGTAGTCTGGAGCCGGCGCTGATGTGGGTGAAGTATTTGTCAGTTCAGTTTTGTCTCGTTGTTTCTTTAGAGAATTACGAGTAAAAAATGTAATCGTACATTATCAGATTATCTTTTATCACGATTAAGAGAATATGTCGCTGTTTCTATTATTTCAGTAAACGAAAACCACTGTAAAAAAAAATCTGTCATTAGATCCGAACCAAGCGATTTTGCGTTTATTCATGCATCGTCGGGATTCAAATTATTATTGTTGGAATAGGCTTACTATATGTATGTAGATTAGCTTCCTTTTTCAAGGGCCAAAGTTACATGGGACCTATTTAATTCATTCGTGGGCTAGTGCTGTCAGTATACCTGACCTGGTGCACCGTAGGCTTCGATTTGCTAACGATGAAATTGTATTAGATGATACGCTGCCGTAAATCTTAAACTATGTAGTAATTAAAGTCCTACATGCAACGTGATTTTTATGTCACCCCCTAAACTTGAGAGATTATGTATGGAAAGGATCTTGATTCTTAGCATGTGAAAAGCAGCTGCCCTTAATGCTGGACACTGGGCATTCATTTCATAGTGTCCTGCAAGGCGTTGAAAAGATTAATCATTATAGTATGTAGGCAGGAATGTATGACTGGCCCCTCATACTTTATGTAGTAGCTATCCAGAAAACTATTTTGCACCATAGTAACTAGCCAGAATTTTTTTTTTACATGTAGCAATTATCCAGAAAATTATTTTGCTCAATAGTAATTAGTCAGACATTAATTGTTGCCATGTAGTAATTATCTCGAAAATTATTTTGCACCATAGTAACTAGTCAGAAATTTTTTTGCCATGTATTAATTATCCCGAAAATTATTTTGCCCAATAGTAATTAGTCAGACATTATTGTTGCCATGTAGTAATTATCTCGAAGATTATTTTGCCCAATAGTAAATAGTCAGTTATTATTGTTGCCATGTAATAATTATCCCGAAAATTATTTTGCCCAATAGTAACTAGTCAGAATTATTTTTGCCTTGTAGTAATTATCCCGAAAATTATTTTGCCCAATAGTAACTACCCAGAAAATTGTTTTGCCATACAGTAAATATCCAGAAAATTATTTTGCCCTATAGTAACCAGTCAGAAAATTGTTTTGCTTTATAGTTACTAGCCAGGAAAGTGTTATGCCATACGGTGTGTGTCACTTGGTAATTAAAATTTATAAATACATAGACACATAGACCATTATTTGAATTGATGGATATGAGAGTGTGCCAAGGTTATGTATAGTATAAGACACTGTCTAGTAGGTTCTTATTTGCATTTTTTTCTCAAGCTTCTGAAATCCCTAGATTAATGAATTGGCCTCTTTCCATTAATAATGTATTTCCTCCCCTCCTTCTGGAGAGGCTAATGGAGAGTCAGCTGATATCGATTTTCCATTTACTGTGAAATGGGGTTATTTGATATGGGATTGGGCAGTGGTCACTTTCTGGGAAATGCTAAGTTGAGGGGGCATAAATGATCTAAATTAAAAGGAAATGATAACGTCATTAACTTATCTCTTAACATAAAGGAATATAAGCTATAAAATTATGGCCAGAATGTATTGAGTGGAAAAATAGTTTTTTTTTTTTTATTTACCAAGCAGATATTAATATTTGGCACCAAACCCTTACCGCCATCAGATAACATAAAAAAAATGCATTAAATATATTGGGAAAACTAAATATCTCGACACAACATTACCAAGAGGATTTTCCGCTTGAAAACCAAATTCAAAACTGTCAGAAAGTGATATTCTATATGAAACTTAATTTTACCTTCCCTCCCAGATGAACTTCAGATTAGATTGTTACTCAGTCTTTCCCCAGACCAGTCCCTCCCGACGTTCAAGCGTCTCAGTGGCGTGGTCGGTATGGTGTTGGCTCACCACCTCGGTGGCCGCGAGTTCGATTCTCGGGCATTGTGCTGAGGTGTGAGAGATGTGTATATTTGGTGATAGAAGTTCACTCTCGACGTGGTTCGGAAGTCACGTAAAGTCGTTGGTCCCATTGCTGAAATAACCACTGGTTCCATGCTTAACAGAAAACATTTTTTCCGGAGGTTATCGAAAAGCTAGTGCAGCGATGGACCAAATGCATTGAGAAGCAGGGTGACTATGTTGAAAAATGATGGCATTGTAGACTTTGTATTGGAGTGCGGATACTTAATGACTTACCTCGTGTATATATATATATATATATATAGATATATATATATATATATATATATATACACACACACTCACACACACACACACACACACACACATATATAATATATATATATATATATATATATATAGAGAGAGAGAGAGAGAGAGAGACCGAGAGGAGAGAGAGAGAGAGAGAGACGAAGAAGAGAGGAGAGAGGGAGAGAATTACAATACATAATCTTATAAGAAATAAGATCGTATAGGCATGACGTGTCAGTATTTGATATCTTGTTCATTATGATGAGACAGTGTAATTAAAAGAAAAATGAAAAAATTAAAACAAAGTCTTCGAGTTATAATTGCATCTTAGGTGTGGCGTCCTGATTAAAAGATAATTACATGCTACCTAATTTTTATGGAAGATTATATGAGACACTATATAATCCTAGCTAATTACATGACGAAAAAGAGATTGATATTGTCCATTAAAATAATAGGTAATCACGTGAACTATAATAGTTGTATTGGATGGTTAATGCAATGTCAACAAAGCGTTAATCATGTGATGTTCATTTTAATTGAGATGGGTTTCGTTGTTTGAGAGGAAGCATCGCTTTGACTACATAATTCTTTCTCAAGGCTTTAGTCCAAAATGTACATTGCGATTCTACCAATATTCGATCTCATCTTACCAGGCGTCCAAAAACAAAGGGTGAGAGTTTAGGAAGGGTGAAAAGGGCGTGGTCCCCCTTAGGGGGGAAGTGCCGTCAGTAGGCATTAATTAAGGTTCTTTGCGGCATGCTATAGGCCCCTAGCTGCAACCCCTTTCGTTTCTTTTACTATGCCTCCTGTCATATTCCTTTTCTTCCATCTTACCTTTTATTCTTTCTTAACAATTTATTCTTAGCGCAACTGCGATGGCTTTGATCTTGTGGGAAGGATGGAGGATAACTGGTGCTTGAGAACTTAGCTATTCAAAGGAGAATGGAAATAGGAACAGAGGTACACTGAAAAAAAGTATTAGATAGATAAAGCAGACGAGGTGTTTAAATAGATGAGCCCATAGGCGTTGGAAAGATGGAGGTGGGCGTGAGGTGTTTGTAGAGGGAAGTCGATGTTCTGTTGATGAGTCTTCTGTCTATAGGGATAAGAAATAGTTAACGTTGTTAGATTTTGTACAGAGGAGTTCCTGGCAAGAGACTTCAAAGTTTAATAGTTGTAAGGTGAACCTGACAGTCATTTCCTTTTTTTATTCCTTTAAAACCACATTGTTTACAGATAAAAAAGCTTTTTCTACGTATGCATGTATGTATTGTATGTATGTAATATATATATATATATATATATATATATATATATATATGTATATGTATGTATGTATGTATGTATGTATGTGTGTGTGTGTGTGTGTGTGTATAAAGTTGTGGACATGAAACAAAATCTTGAACTCTTGTAATCGAATAGGTTGTGACTTGATTATTCATTAGGAACTTTATGGCACGCGCTACGCTGCGCTGGAACCCGGCACTCCCCTTCATGTCTCCTCTACCCTCCCGATCCCCAACCTATCCCGTCCCCTCCCGTAGAGGGCAAACAGGTTTGCAGGACGAGGATGGATGTCTCCCCTACCCTCCTGTTCCTCAACCTACCCCGTTCCCACCCGGGGCGGACAAACAAGAAAGATCCACTGGATTTTGTTATTTTTTATATCAAATAGTCTCAAATAAAGATTTTAATTATTTATTTTTTCACCTTTTAGTTGATTCGATTCAAGGCATTAGACCTTTGCCTTATCATTTCTCTTTATTCAAACCTTTCTCTTTCTCAGTGATAGATTCACAGCCGTTTAGACTTAGGTATATTATTATTTCTTTCAGTCGTACTACGGTAGTTTGAAAGTTACTTTTTAAAACCCCACTGGTTTTTATTTTAAAAAAAAAAATTATAAAGAATTCAACGTTATTTTTTAAAAATTCATTTGTAACGAATGCAACGTTATTTTTTAAAAATTCATTTGTAACGAATGCAACGTTATTTTTTTTGAAAATTCATTTGTAACGAATGCAACGTTATTTTTTAGATTCATTTGTAAAGAATGCAACGTTATTCTTTTAAAATTCATTTGTAAAGAATGCAACACTTTTTTATAAAAATTCAATTGTAAAGAATGCAACGGTATATTTTTAAAAAACATTTGTAAAGAATGCAACATTATTTACTTATATTCGTTTGTAAATAATGTAACATTAATTTTTAAAGATTCATTTGTAAAGAATGCAACGTTATTTTTTTTGAAAATTCATTTGTAAAGAATGCAACAATATATTTTTAATCCATATGTAAATAATGAAACGTTATTTTTTATAATACATTTGTAAAGAATCCAACATTATTTTTTGAAAATTGTTTTGTAAAGAATGCAACATTACTTATTTAAAATTCGTTTGTAAAGAATGCTACAAAGTTTGTAAACGTAATGAATATTTCATCGGCACATGGACTGGAAAGATGGGGTCTACGTTAGAATTGCCATAATCGGAAGAGCAAAGAACCCATAAAGCTTCACTGGAAACATTCGAGATCCGGGAGTGACAGTAGGAAAAGGACTGGAGGAGACCAGTGTTGCCAACTGTAGGGTAATTCCCCTACGCGTAGGGTAATATGGGCAAAATCTTAAGACAGCAGGGAAATATTTTCAAGTGTAGGGTAATTGTAACAAGGTAGGTTTAGATCAATATGCTTATTAGTATTCATGATATTGCTTATAAACATAATTCTAAAGATTTATTTATTACATAGCCGCAGAGAGTGGGTTGGGTTCCGTTTTTCAGTTATGTAGGGTTAATTTCTCGTCTCCAGTAGGGGGCGTAGGGTTAGAGGGGTTGGTATCACTGCCGGAGACCAGAGGAACCTGGGTGTCGCTGGGCAGCAGCCCCTGGCTCGGAAGACTGCTCAATTTAACGATCAATACCAGATCGTCACATTATCATAGACGGTAGGGAGCAGTTAATCAAGCGTTCCGACATTTTCGCATTGGAATGGGTTATAGAATTTTGGCCCAACCGCTGGGACCTATGTGGTCATTCAGCGCTGAAACGGAAATTGATAGACGAAAGATCTTGAAGGTGCAACCGGAGGAAAACCGCATCGTTGCACAATAAAACAATTGATAGGAGAGATTGGAAAGTAAGATGCAAGAAAGAGAATTTTGAAAAGAGGTACATTAAAAGGAATGAAAGGCGTTGCAGCTGTGGGGAGAAGGGACGCTGCAGAATACCTTAAGCGATGCCTACAGTGCACTGCATAAGGCATGCTGACGGAGCTACCTTCTTATGAGGGTCGGGTTCAATAACCTCGTCGTTGCGACGCCAGCAAGAAATAATTAATCAATCAGTCCTCTGAGGGTTGATTGAGGGTCATTTTCGTTTTAAACGATGAATTACTGTAGCCATCTCACAGTAGACCGAAAGCCACCGTTCCAGAGTATTCTTTACTGGAAAAGTCAGCGAGGTTGGTCTGGCTTTAGGTTCCAGCACAGGTGGCTAAAGGTTCGTTCTCCACTCGAGGTCGTTAACTTATCTTCAACCTGTTTGTGATGCTTAAGAGCTAAATTGCCGCCGTTTGTATATGACACGTTTTACCGTAGTTTGGACGCACCCTAATGGCATCATCAACAAAGGCTTCCTGTTTACATATTGGCTGAAACGTCTGGGTGATCAAGATTTAAGTTCCTTGTGTGTGTGTGTGTTCATGTTCGCGTTGATAATATTAGGATTTTTCTATGATATCAACTATGGCCGGAAGTAAAGTCACAGGAAAAAAGTCACATTAATTTATGGTGGCCGATAATAAAGTCACTGGGAAAAATTCGCAATATTATGAAGGTCATTATCTTTATGATATTTACAGTCTTTTGTTCGTTTTTACGGTAAATCCCCAACGGGCTTGTACTAAACAAGGTCTAAAGAATACTCTTTAGACCTTGGTACTAAACACCGCGTCGCAAACGTGGATACATATCGGTTTTAAACCCTTTGTGGTCACTGTCTAGGAAAGATTAATGTGGCTTTTTTTCCTGTGACTATTTTTCTGTGAATTTTTTACCTGTGACTTTTCCATGGATTCGATAACAACTTGACTTGCGTCTATTGCAGAATCCCTCTTCGTTTATGTCTCACTGGAAGTTATCTTTCAAATTGCAGGAGGACTTTGGTCGCATGGAGGAAGAGGTAAGTTCTGTTAAGACTTTAGTCACTAAAGTATTAACAGAACTTCAAGTTTAGCGCTTACCCACGACCGACATGACATGGAGTTGACAGTACTTTTATACGAGATATGGATGTGTGTATGGCAGTATACAAGTACGTAAGTATTAGGTTTGTTACCTTAATACCATGAATACGTACATCAGTTCTGACAAGTCTTATGCTTAAACCATTTCCATCATACTTGATTAATAGGCGCAATAAATGCAAATGTATGCGCGAACATAAAAGCCCTCATTGTGGAAGGGTGAAGCCCCCCCCCCCCCCCCCCCCCCCCCCCCCCCTCTCACAGTTTATCTACATAGCCGCAGGTGGCGGATTCTTGAATCGTAATATCAGACGGTACAAACTTTCCCGGGGGCTATGACAATCAGAGTTCATTTACATATTCATTAAATCGAAAGTCACTTTGGCTCCTGTCGATGTTTCGGGGGGGAATTTCGGCCTGTTGTCGATAACTCGATGTGACTTTTGTTAACTCGTGCGAAGGATCTTCGGTCGCATTCGCCTCCTTTCCCAAGGAGTCGAATATTCTTCCGGAATTTATCATTATTTTTAGATCGCAAGTTTTCTGCCGATCGCAAAATATAACAGAACGTATCGTACATCGTGGTCGCAAATGACTTTCTCCAGATTATTAAAACAGTGACCTATTTGTAAGATTAAGAGTCCACGACAATTTCAAGTCACATAAAAGCGGATAGGGATATCACGAATTGTAAGAACTTTAAAAGAAAATTGTAATATTTCATATGCCTTCCGTTTACTAACCTGGAAGCATCTGCTTTTCTGCATATTTATTTTTTAATTTTCATTTTCATTAGACTTGCGATACCGTTTCTTTGTAATCCTTCTGGCCATCCCTATGAGAGCCGTTAGTCAGCTCAGCGGTCTGGTTGAACTATTTCAATAATAATAATAATAATTATACTAACCATATGTGACTTCAGTGCCATTGGGTAGTATCACATCCAGAATGGCGGCTTTTATAGTATGTGAAAATGCCCCTAACGACGTTTCTGGAGAAATGTTAAAACCAAACAGTGATCGTCTTTTCACGGAATTAAAGACTTCAGGGTGTTTTGAAACGCCCCTTCAAATATTGCGCTAAATTGTCATAACTGACAATATGTTCTTTCGATGGCTAAAGCCCAAGTTCTTCTGTGTGGTTTCTCAATTTTGTTATATTAGGAGCAATAACCAGACATAATTACATGGTTAATTTTTTGTCGCTCCATGAACTTTAGGTATCCAGCCTAACAAATTACAGTTTCTCATCTCTCAGATTTGCCGTAATATTAGTTTGCTATAATGATAAGAATTTATACCTATTTTCTAAAATACATAAAAGACAGTAGGAATACTCTCTGGCATAGTGGAACTTACTAGTTGTCTTAGGGTAATTCGACAGTTTATCTGGGAATGTTTCTCTCACTTTATGAAGCTTTGTATTAAAACAGTTTATTTGGTGAGCTACGGTTCTGAAATAACATAAATGCTGGTTTTAGTTTTCTGTACAAGAAAATGATTGACATGGCCATTTGTCTGTTTGTCCGCACTTTTTCTGTCCGCCCTCAGATCTTACAAACTACCGAGGCTAGAGGGCTGCAAATTAAAATGAAATATTTCAGTACAAGGCTTCATGATCGTGCGTCTGGCACTGCTTTAGTTGCCAACAACACATGCCACCACTGGGCCAAGGCTGAAAGCTTCATGGACCGCGGATGAGATTTTTATGGGCAGTGGCTGTGAGTTTCAAGTAGCATTATACGCTGTGCAGAAAACTCGTTTCTTACTTGTTCATGGTTACAGATAATAAAAAGTGTGGTGTATAGGAAAATAAAAATCAACATTGTTACTGAAAGTCCCGCGCTTTGAATCGAAAGGGTGGATAGGAATACGTGACGGAAATAACTGCTGATAGAAATCTCTACATTTACAGCGTCCAGTTTTCGATGGAAGGCCCCCCTACCAACCAAGCAACCCCCCCAAAAAAAAAAAAAAAAAAAAAAAACAAAATTGGAGGCTTAGTGTACGGAGCCCACGGGCGTCGATAAACAGGTCAAAACACATTCCTAATTCTCAGCGAGAGAGGAGGAAATTCCAGTCTATGTTACAAGAGCTCTGTGACTGTGTTTTCAAGTTAACCCAGTAGCTCAAGTAGTTGATCATATAAATGCTTAGCTGTAGCCTATTATTCTGACCGTTGGTTTTATTAGTGTTAAAACTGATAGAGAGCAAACCTTGCCAGAAAGAACAGTAATAAGGGAAACTGTTCAAATGTGTTGCGTACTAAAGCCAGTTGCATGACTGCACATAAAGAGTCAGTTGTTGGCCATCAGTACATTGTGGTTGGGACCATTTGAAAGGTGCTTGGTGTCAAGTGTTGCAAAGATGTTGACAACAGCAGGCTGCATAGCGATTACACATTTGCCAAAGAATGAATGGTATGGCCTTTCTCAATACACTTGTGGGGGAGCGCCTCGTTGGCCGCGAGTTCGATTCTCGGGCATGCCATTGAGGTGTGAGAGATGTGTATTTCTGGTGATAGAAGTTCACTCTCGACGTGGTTCGGAGGTCACGTAAAGCCGTTGGTCCCGTTGCTGAATAAAACCGCTGGGCTTCATGCAACGTAAAAAACACCTACTAACAAACAAACCAAAACACTTGTGGGGACTTGTCTTCTTGTTCTGTTATTAAGAATTTTGATGGTTCATTCTAGAGTGTTAAAAAGGGGAGATATCGCGTAAAGTGGCATCCCGTCTGTATGTCCAACATGTCAACCAAGAATAACTGTATGCCAGAGGCCTTCTGTTTTGACTGGGCATCTGTGGCCTGGGCAAGCTGTTTGCGAGAAGGGTACCATGAATGGCGACATAGGAAGAAAAGCTGTCCAGAGTGGAAAGTTTACAGGATATATTTGAATCGTTTAAGACTAATCCAGGCAATTTTTGATAGAGATTAGTAACTTTGGATGAGCGCGTGCGTTCACTATTTTGAACTTGTCGAAGATTAAAATTAATCGGCGGTAGCCGCTTGGTTCTTCGCCTCTCAACAAATCCAAGTACAGAAGTACATGACGTCTGCCTTTGTTTTGGAATTCTGAAGGTGTTATCGTGATCGTCCACTTAGGGAAAGGATCAGACGATTAACGGAAAATCCTGTGCATCAAGATATCACAAGATGGAAAAAGAAATCAGAAGGTAAACAGAGGAATGATGCGAGCTGTCTTATCAGTGTTGGAGGATGATGCCTCTGTCCACGCAGCTTGCATGGTGATGGATGAAGCGGTCAAATGTGGCCTTATATTATTGCCCTATGCCGCTTGCCCCTTGCCTCTTGCCCCATGCCCCTTGCCTCTTGCCCCATGCCCCTTGCCCCATGCCCTTTGCCCCTTGCCCCTTACCTCTTGCCTCTTGCCCACCCAACCTGGCATTGTTTAACATCTACCGGTTTCCTAGACTGAGATCCCAATTGACTAATCCAGGCATTGCTCATCGTCAGTGGACAAGTGAATTGAAACTATGGGAGAAGACAGTGTTCAAACCAATGCAAGAGCTGTAATTTGTAATCCGTTAAAAATCCAGGTCATATGAGTCTTTCCTTTCTTACAGATGGACGCGATTCTGAGAAATTTTTTGTTTTCACTTTTTTGTAATACTTATTCACTCATCCATTCTGTTGAGTGAGATCAAAGGTTTAACATAGAAAGGGGTGAGTTTTAGCATGTAACATTTAAATAAATTCTTCAAAAGGAAATCCAGCGACATTCCCTCTGACCCTTCTCCTCCGAGAAGTTCCCCCTTTTATAAAAGTTTTTCTAACTCGTAGAAAGGAGGAAGGAAAACGAAAAAAACCAAAAAGAAAAAAAATGGACAAAACGTGTTTTTGACAGACGACAATTTAAAGCACAAAAAGAAAAAGAAGAAAAAAAAACATAAAAGAGAATTCCATTTCCCGGCGACTTTGATGGAGATGAATTTCCGCGGAATTGTTCCAAGAAACCATCGCTCCAAAAAAAGTGATGTGAACAAAATGTATATATGGACGTTCTCTCTCTCTCTCTCTCTCGTCTCTCCATCGGTCTCTCGCTCTCTCTCTCTCTCTCTTGAATATGAAAATATATTGTACATTTTAAACGGTTTTAAAAGTTGCATACTGCCGCCCCCTCCCCCCTTCCTCTCTCTCTCTCTCTCTCTCTCTCTCTCTCTCTCTCTCTCTCTCTCTCTATCTCTCTCTCTCTCTCTCTCTACTCTCTCTTCTCTTATGAAATGTATTGT
>NC_061097.1:29906469-29942971 GCF_015104395.2 Macrobrachium nipponense
GTAAGATTAAAAAGAAGCGGGATATGGTAACTAATATCGAAAATAATGCCCAAACCACCGATCCCCAACGTTTACGAATACTGGAAGCCCTCCATATAGGAAAGGAGAAACTTAACTTGAACATTACCCAAGAAACGTTTCTCCTCCCTACTGCCGCCCTAAGATCAGCGGCGAACGACAACCCAAATATCCAGGAGCGCCAACAGGATGATAGGATTCCTACCGCAGGTAGGACTCCTGACATTCATTCCCCGATACACTACTCTAGCGCTCTCACAGCTGCATCCCTGCAAACATCGACGAGAGATCCCAGACTTCGCCCCAGACCGGCTCGACCAATGAGAATGCTGTTCTAGGATTCGAGCTGCTATAAATATCGGCATGCAGACACCACCTCTTCACTTCTACTGCTAACCAGCCAAGAAGATGAGCTACAAGAAGGTTGAAACGTCGTGATAAGCCAGAGCTATACCAGCAGTAATACCAGCTGAACACCAGAGACGACCCCGGCCTGACATTGACCTCTCTTACGGAATGATACCAACACCGACAATGACCCCTGCTTGATCTGAACCAGAGGAACGCCTTCCCATATACCAGTGATTCTGATATTACAGTATATGATAATACCAGTATACTGATCATACCAGTCTTTGGTTAATAAAGCCTGTTCTGAATAAAATACAACTTTCAGCATTATCCCTAACATGAATATTGGACAATTATTGCGAAGTATCGCTGAGCCAGAAAAGCGAGTAATAAGAAAAATAGAAAAGATAATATATAAGATTAATTCGCTGAATTCTGCCATTTCATTCAACAGAATTTGTTTAAAAGAGGGACTTCTTCCAAATTATTATTATTATTGTTATTATTATTATTATTATTATTATTATTATTATTATTATTATTATCATTATATATCAAGTCTTTTGTTGTCTGCCTAATGCAGCTATGGTGACCAGTTCCATTTTAATTTCCCTTTGTTTCATTTTCCTCTGAATAATAATAATAATAATAATAATAATAATAATAATAATAATAATTGGTAGGATACACTTGCATTTTTTCATTCAACCAGACGCTATATATCCCTATGAACCTTATTATTTATTCAGGGAGTTGAAATTAACGAATTCCTCGATTGAAAACCGATGGAAAATAGTCTTTATTGCGCCTTTTAACCTCCAAACTTGTTGTCACCCCCCTGGAATGTTAAGCTATCCCATGGGGGGTGACTTACCCCCAATCTGCCATGGGTTCTTTAAACAAAAAGCTAAACCCTGATATTATCACAGGTGTTGCGGACAAATGACTTTGAGCCGACATTGGATGACGTCAGGAGACTAAAACGCAGTGCAGGTTTCCCAAGAAATATGTTCATCAGTCCACTTCCTTTTATCTAATTCCCCTTTTGGAGTCTGTCAGGCCGTAACGTAATTTTAAAGTAAAATCTCATTGGTTTGCCTTTTTGCACTGATGGCTTTTATTTTTCTATTGTTTGCAATTTTGTAAAACTAAGTTAAGTTAGGTATTTTGCTATTTGTTTTACGTTAGTATAAATTTTGGTTAAATGTACTGTTAATTTGCTTTGGTAGAAAAAAAGCTTTAGTTTAGTGGCGCCATCTATTGAGTGCAGTTTGAAGTGCGGCCTTCCTCAGTGTTTTTGCTTCCTTGCCAAATTTGTAACTCTTTGTTTATTTTTCTTTATGGTGACTGGGAGTGTGGTAAGGAGAGGTGACTTGTGACTCTCCCAAAGTATTCTAGAGTCTAGTTCAAGGCCGTTGAGGACTCTGGAGCTGCTGATCTGTCTGCTGTTGTGGATTATACATATATAACGTCCTATTGTGAAGATTTCTCGCTTGTTCTCTGAGAACAACATCTGCTGTCATTGAGCTGCTTCTTAATGTGAAAGGCAGTTATGCATGTGAAACTACATGTGGGAGTACGACGTGCAACTGTGATTTAAGTGGCCTACTGGCTTAAATCTTGGCGTTGGCAGTTGTGTGTGGTTCTGGGCTCGAGAGCCTTTTTCGTCTTTCATGGATGTATCCACTGTATCAGCACCAGAGTGGCCTTGTTGGAGCAAGTAGGGTGTCTCTCTCAGGTTAAGAGGAACATCCCCTGTATCTTTGGCGAGCCGTAGACTAAAGTGTGTATATCCACCAACGGTTTTGAAGTGCAGTTCTTCTGATGGGAGTGACGTTCTGTGACTGCATTTTTTGAGCGATATATGGACTCGTCTGTATTAGTACTGGTCTGTGTCATAGGACCAATCTGTGTTTATTTTTAGCTACACCTTAAAGAGTGTGTAATTATATGGTCTTCTAAAGTGTTTGATAGTATATTAAGGTTTAGATTGTTATGTCTTAGGTAGGATTATTGTTTCTTTTTGTATGTCCTTTCACTTCTTTCCTTTCTATTTAGTAATAGGTTAGCGTGGTGGGTAAATTTATTTGGGTCCCTTATTAAGATTAAGATTTGGTTTCATCTCTATGAGTAGGGTTTAGCTTTAGTTATAGGTGACTCTTTGAGTTATTTGATGGCATTTTGTGCTTCGCCACTATTTATTACTTTTTGTGAGCCATCAGTGTTTGTACATTTATTGTGTAATAAATATTGTGAAATTTTTGGCCTATGTGTCTTCTGGTTTTCCTCGCTCCTATGATTTGTTTTTTGTCACTGGATTTAAGATTAAAATAAAAGAACCAGTTACGACTTCCTCCTAAAGGGAGTTCGTAACAGAGTCTATTTCTATTTCACGCAGAGTTTAAAACAAATGTCCTCCCCCACACCTCCACAATATCTATTAATTATTATTTTGTTTGTCTTTTTTAATAATTTAGGTCTCTTCCTCCTGTATTTCCCTTCACCTCCTCTTCTTCCTCATGAACACCTTAATATGTTGCCTTGTTACATTCGAATAGGTTTCATCTTCTGAATAATAATAATAATAATAATAATAATAATAATAATAATAATAATAATAATAATAATAATAATAATAATAATAATAATCCCCACTACTCTTCGTAGTAGCCATGATTCCCATGACAAAAGTACCACAGAAGATGGATGCCGGGTACCAACTCAAGAAAAGATGCAACAGAATCAACCATCTGATGTTCATGGACGACATCAAGCTGTATGGTAAGAGCATCAAGGAAATAGATACCCTAATCCAGACTGTAAGGATTATATCTGGGGACATCAGGATGGAGTTTGGAATAGAAAAATGCGCCTTAGTCAACATACAAAAAGGCAAAGTAACGAGAACTGAAGGGATAAAGCTACCAGATGGGAGCAACATCAAACACATAGATGAGACAGGATACAAATACCTGGGAATAATGGAAGGAGGGGATATAAAACACCAAGAGATGAAGGACACGATCAGGAAAGAATATATGCAGAGACTCAAGGCGATACTCAAGTCAAAACTCAACGCTGGAAATATGATAAAAGCCATAAACACATGGGCAGCGCTAGTAATCAGATACAGCGCAGGAATAGTGGAATGGACGAAGGCAGAACTCCACAGCATAGATCAGAAAACCAGGAAACATATGACAATACACAAAGCACTACACCCAAGAGCAAATACGGACAGACTATACATAACACGAAAGGAAGGAGGGAGAGGACTAATAAAAGTAATTGAAGACCCAGAACTATACAGAGACAGGAGAATGACAGACAGAACAGAGGACTGGCACAACAAACCAATGCACGGACAATACATGAGACAGACTAAAGAACTAGCCAGCGATGACACATGGCAATGGCTACAGAGGGGAGAGCTAAAGAAGGAAACTGAAGGAATGATAACAGCGGCACAAGATCAGACCCTAAGAACCAGATATATTCAAAGAACGATAGACGGAAATAACATCTCTCCCATATGTAGGAAGTGCAATACGAAAAATGAAACCATAAACCACATAGCAAGCGAATGCCCGGCACTTGCACAGAACCAGTACAAAAATAAAAAGAGGCATGATCTTTGTAACGCAACAAAAGCCCTCCACTGGAGCCTGTGCAAGAAACATCAGCTACCTTTCAGTTATAAGTGGTACGAGCCCAACCAAGAGGGAGTGATAGGGAAGAAAACGATCAGCAAAGATCCTCTGGGACTATGTATCAGAACGGATAGGGTGATATGTGCAAATAGACCAGACGTGACGTTGATTGACAAAGTCAAGAAGAAAGTATCACTCATTGATGTCGCAATACCATGAGACACCAGAGTTGAAGAGAAAGAGAGGGAAAAAATGGATAAGTATCAAGATCTGAAAATAGAAATAAGAGGAATATGGGATATGCCAGTGGAAATCGTACCCATAATCATAGGAGCACTAGGCACGATCCCAAGATCCCTGAAAAGGAATCTAGAAAAACTAGAAGCTGAAGTAGCTCCAGGACTCATGCAGAAGAGTGTGATCCTAGAAACGGCGCACATAGTAAGAAGAGTGATGGACTCCTAAGGAGGCATGGATGCAACCGGAACCCCACACTATAAATACCACCCAGTCGAATTGGAGGACTGTGATAGAGCAAAAAAAAAAAAGATAATAATAATAATAATAATAATAATAATAATAATAATAATAATAATAATAATAATAACAATAAATAATAAAAATAAATAAATAATAATAATAATTAATAAATTAATAATAATTAATTATAATTAATTAATAATTATTTTATTAATTATTCATTGAATAATTAATTTATTAAATAGATAATTATATTAATTATTATAATTATTTAATTAATAATTAATAATTAATATTAATAATTATAATAATAATAATAATAATAATAATTAATAATAATAATAAAATTAAAATAATATAATAATAATAAAATAATTAATAATTAATAATAATAATTAATAATTAATAATAATAATAATAAAATTAATAATTAATTAATAATAATTAATAATAATAATAAATTAATAATAATAATTAATAATAAAATAATAATTAATAATAATAATTAATAATAATAATTAATAATAATAATAATATAATCATATAATAATTAATAATAATAATAATAATAATTAATAATAATAAAATAATAATAATAATAATAATAATAATAATAATATAATTTTTAATAATAATAATAAGAATAAAATGAATTGAATAATAATTAATAATAAATTACTAATAATAAGTAATAATAATTATAATAATAAAGTAATAATTAATAATAATAATAATAATAATAATTAATAATATGAATAATAATATAATTAATATTAATAAGCTAATAATACATAATTAATAAAAATAAATAATTAATAATAATAATAATAATGTAATAATAATTAATAATAATATAATAATAATAATAATAATAATAATAATAATAAAATTAATTGATAATTGATAAGGATAATGATAATAATTACTAAGTAATAATTAATAGAATAATAATAATAATAATTAATAATAATAATAAATAAGAAAATTAATAAGTAATAATAATTAATAACTAATAATCATAATTAATAATAGAATTAATCATAATGAATAATAATAATAAGCGTAATGAATGAAGAATAAAGAATCAATAATAATCAATAACAATAATGAATCATAATAAATAATAAAAATAATCATAATTAAGAATAAGAATAATCATAAGTAATGAAGCAATAATAATTAAAGAATAATTAAGAATTAATGAATTATAATTAATAATTAATAATAATAATAAAATTAAATAATAAAAATAATTAATAATAATTAATAAATAAATAATAATAATAATTAATAATAATAATAATAATCAATAATTAATAATAATAATTCAATAATAACAATATAAAAATAATTCTAACTTAATAAGTACTAATTATCATAATAATCAATAATAATCAAATAATAAAATTAATAATAATCCAAATTAATTAAATAATAAGAATAATCAATTTAATTAATAATAATAAATAATAAATAATAATAATAATAATAAATAAAATAATAAATAATATTAATTAATAATAATAATAATACTAATTAATAATTTAATAATTAATAATTAATAAGAATTAATAATTATTAATAATTAATAATCTAATAATAATCAATAATACTAATTAATAATAAATAATAATAATAATAATTAATAATTTTAATAATATTAATAATATTCAATAAATATTAGAATTATTAAGGTAATATTAGTAATTATTAGAATATTAGTAATTAATTAATAATATTAATAATATTAATAATATTAGTTAATAATTTAAGTAATATTAAGTTAATTATATAATTAATTAGTAATATTAGTAATTATTAGTAATAATAATATTATTAAGTAATAATACGATTAATTAGGGAATTTAATTAATTATTTTATTAATAATTAATTATTATTAGTAATAATAATTATTATTAGTAAATAAAATAATTTATTAGTAATAAATTAATTATTATTAGTAATAAAATTATTATTTAGTAAAAAAATTATTATTAAGTAAATAAAATAATTATTAATAATATTAATTAATAATTAATAATATATATAATAATAATAATATTAATAAAAATTAATAATAAAATATAATTATAATCCTAATAAAAAATAATTTAAAATAATATAATACTAATATTAATTAATAATAATAATAACTAATTAATAATATAATAATAAAATTAATTAAATAATAATAAATTAATAATATTAATAATAATAATAATAATAATAATATTAATATAATAATAAGAATAATAATATTCATAAATATAAAAATAATATTAATAATTAATAATAAATTAATTTAATAAAATGATAAATAAAAAATATGAATAATATAATAATAATATTATAATAATAATAATAATAATAATAATAATAATATAATAATAATAATAATAATAATATAATAATTAATAATAATCATATTTAATAAAAAATAATAATTCTTTCAATTTTCTCCAGCTGTCTAGGTAAGATTTGTCCTTGTTCATATTAATGACAATTTTCCAGACGGTATCTTCCTACAGCTCTGAGCAACATTTTCTTCTGATGTGGTCCATTTGGTTTTCCAAGACCTTTGAACAATCGGCAGACTTTACTGATTCACTGACGCTCTCTGTGAATGATATTGAAAGGCTTCTAGAAACCAACAATGAAAATGAGGAAACTCCTCACCGGTTTCCTCATATTCCACTGGAGTTTCAACCTTCTCACTGACTGCGTTTTGACATCCAAGGAATTTTTAAACACTGTTAAGCTTACA
Source organism: Macrobrachium nipponense (assembly GCF_015104395.2). Taxonomy (NCBI): domain Eukaryota; kingdom Metazoa; phylum Arthropoda; class Malacostraca; order Decapoda; family Palaemonidae; genus Macrobrachium; species Macrobrachium nipponense. The sequence continues at coordinate 29,913,734 of NC_061097.1, forward strand.
AGTAGCACTTTCAAGATTGAGAGAGAGAGAGAGAGAGAGAGAGAGAGAGAGAGAGAGAGAGAGAGAGAGAGAGAGAGAGAGAGAGAGACCTTTGAAGAGCTACTTCCTCAATCCATTAATTATCTTTCGTTCTTGTCTTATGTAGTCTACAGCAAAGGAAATTCAGCTTTAATGTTTCTCATCGTTAACGAAGAACTGAGGCGAAGGAATAACTCACAATAAATGGTTGAAAAAATTATTGAACCCAGAAATATCTTGGGAAACATCATCGGTCTTTGTCTAATAAAAAAAAATTTCAATTTTTCTTAACTGAGACTTTCAACTCAATTGTTGTTGAAATGTACGAAAATAATAATAATAATAATAATAATAATAATAATAATAATAATAATAATAATAATAATAATAATAATAATAATAATAATAATAATAATAATAATAAAAAGCTTGATGAATAGACATGGAAGTCAGCTGGAGTTCCTCGACATCTCTTACTTTCTCCACTTTATCTTTTCTTTGAGTGAGATTCTTCTGTTGAGGATCCAAGAGACTTTCTGCCTCTTCTCAGTCTCAAGTTTATCAGCCAAAAAAGTGACTGAATAACTGTCTAAACTAAGAGAGCTGTTAGTATTGAACAGGGGGAAATCAATTAAATCCTGACTCTAAACACAACCAAACAGTAATGTGGTTATGGACTCTCTCTCTCTCTCTCTCTCTCTCTCTCTCTCTCTCTCTCTCTCTCTCTCTCTCTCTCTCCAGATATGCTAAGTTTTTCTGAGGATAGCCAGTAGCCTTTATATCTTTTTTGTTTCATAAACAAAAAATGATAATAATATAATTATGTCATTTATTGTATACATTTCCACCTTTGTTCTTTCTACCCATTCAGCTTGAGACAGTAACTGCTTGAAAACCTTGTGCCTTTTCTCGTATTCCAGACTCTAAGTCAGTCAATGTAGTGTTCTCTAAGGACACTGCTTGGTGACAATAACGTTTAAAAATTCATAGAGTTTATATATATATAGCGAAGAACTCCTGAAACACTATCAAAAATCTCTGAGAATAAATAAGTGCCTGTTCCGATGACGATAAGCAATGTCAGGTTGTATGAGATACGAATACTACCTTCACAAATAAATGTGCTCATACTGCTCATTCTAATATATATATATATATATATATATATATATATATATATATATATATATATAAATATATATATATATATATATATATATATATTATATATATGTATATATTAATAAAAAAATATATATATATAATATATATATATATATATATATATATATATATATATAATATATATTATATATATCTCAAAAAATCACCAGAACATGACTAGAATATCTTGAAGTAATAAAAGTCCACAAGTATGTAAAATGTGTATTAAAATACTTAAGAGACGGTAGCTTTCGTCTACTTGATCAGAAACAACGGAATTTTTGCAAGACCTTTCGACGTTCAACGTCCTTTACTCAGCTTTACTCAGCTGAGTAAAGGACGTTGAACGTCGAAAGATCTTGCAGAAACTGTTATTTATTTTTCCTTCATTGCTTGTACCTTCACTTATGGATTTATCACGTTCCAAACTTTCGTGATTCTGTAAAATCACGCACACACACACACACACATAGTGTATACACACACACACACACACACACACACACACACACACACAAATATATATATTAATATATATATATATATATATATATATATATACATATATATATATATATATATATATATATATATATATATATATATATTACGAGTATTTTGATAACTGGCAAGAGAGAGAGAGAGAGAGAGAGAGAGAGAGAGAGAGAGAGAGAGAGAGAGAGAGAAAGAATTCGTTTTGTGTCTGCCGAGCAAATATATATTTCGATACACAATGTCATTCAAATGAAGATAAGAGAATAAAAATTGGTAATTATGTCGTTGCTAACTGTTATGAACTTTAGTTTGAATGGGGCAGCCAAAGCGTATATATATATATATATATATATATATATATATATATATATATATATATATATATATATATATATATATAATATATATATATATATATTACTGAATCACGAAAGTTTGGAACGTGATAAATCAATGACTTTGCCTCTTATTTTTAGTCTTTTAATGTTTTTAATTGTCATTTTAAAGAATCCTGTGTATTTTTAGTATTTTTAATGTTATTATTTTGTCATTTTTCAGACTGATGATGCACATAGTCATGTGCGAAACTTGTTCTCTATGAATAAATCCTTTTAAAACATCCATGTGTCCTGGAAATATATATATATATATATATATATATATATATATATATATATATATGTATATATATATATATATATATATATATATATATATATATATATTATATATATATATATATATATATATGACTAGTCATGATGCAAGCAAAAACATTTATCATGAACATCATTAGAATTGCTGACAGAAGCCAAGTGTTCAACGCCTACGCTGGTTAGCCAGACATTACAGGATGAGTCATTCCGCTCCAGCTTATCGGGGGAGCACAACAGCTCCTCCCCCCACCCCACCCCCCCTCCCCAACCCCTTTAACCTTTTGCACCTCCGACAGCCAATCGAATATCATTTATCATTGGTATGATCCTTATCATAATTATTCACTAACCCCCTTCCAGCATCGACACCCAATCAAAGATTGCTTATTATTATTATTATTATTATTATTATTATTATTATTATTATTATTATTATTATTATTATTATATTATTTCAAAACGCTCGAATATTCTAGGAAGTCAAGAACCGTCCATTCCGGTTTGAGGGAGATTCTCTTTTATGATTTTATGGTTTCTGTCTCTTATTGATTTGTGTTTCTGTCTGTATTCTTCTTCCATCATTAATTGAGTGGCTTTTCTATACAGCGGCCATTGAACCCCAGGTGGTTTGTAAAAAATAGTGATAATAAAAAAATAGGAATTATTTTCAAGGTATCAGAAACCAAAAAAATAAATCAAGAATGGTTTTTCGAGAGGTCCTAAACCTCGTTCTTGAATAGGACTTGGCCCTGAAGCCCTGTCAAGACGGGCTGCCAGATAGATCCTGCATCCTCATCAGAAAGCAGAGTTTGTGGGGTATATAAATTGGCATTTGTCATAATGACCTGTTTGTGTGTTCAGCTGCATTGTGTTTGTCGTTAGCGAATGGTTGTTTTCTCTCTCTGTTGTTTGCGTTGTATTTCTGTACTTTTGGCGTTCCCAGTTTATGTATCCTCCTCCTCTGTTGACTGCTGAATAAAGAAAGTCTTGAAGATACATTGAGGTTTTTATACCAGTTTGTGTGATAAATGTTTTTATTTTTGCATTTTTCTATTTCTTCATATTTCCCTTGAAAAAGGGAAAAAGCCAAGTAGGGCACAAGTCACAATGAAAACAATCGATATGTAAATGTAAATGACCCCTTCTGTCTCTGTCTGGGCTTCCCCATTTCTCATAGTCACAGGCGTTCCGGATGGAATAAATGATTTCAAGGTCATAATGAAAACTGTCAGAAATTGAACCCATTGAATTCCAGCAGCCCCATGGAATCGAATACAGAACAGACTGGGACCTACGATGACGTTATTCATCACTGAAACGGAAATGAAGAGTGAAAGGTTCGAGAGGTGTAGCAGAAGGAGGAAGCCTTTCAGTTGCTCTATGAATCAATTGTTAGGAGAGGGTTAGGGAAAGTCAGATGGAAGAAAGAGAAGATGAATGGAGGTACAGTAAAAAGAATGAGAGGGGTTGTAGCTCGGGGTCAAAGGAAGGGACGCTGCAAAGGACTGCAAGCAATGACTACAGTGCACCACATGAGGCGCGCTGAACAGCATGCAAAAGAATACAACAGTCTTGTGAATGACTACGCTGACCTGCGTTTCAAAACTTTTTTCCTAAAGGTCAAGGGTTTTCCAACTGATTTAGGACCCTTTTTGATGAATTCATTTTCCTGGGTCAGGTCTGGTTTCTGAGATATAGTCTCATATGTTTCCAAAATATTTCAATTATCCAAGCGTTTATGGGCTTTGTTTTTTGCAAAACCAGGTCGTGGGTAACCTTTGATAATTATTTTTATTTCTCTTTTCAGGTCTAGATATGTATAAGAATGGATTGGAAGTGTAAAAACCATCCTGATAGGTTCTGTTACATCTGTGGACATGTGGTTCTTCCAGACTGTCAAATGAAAATCACAGATTTTGTGAAGAAGGCATATCAAGCTTACTTTGGAGTCAAACTAGGGGACCAGGATAAGCCAGTCGTTCCCCATATCTTCAGCAAAACATGTGTAGGGGACTTACGAGATAGGAGGAACAAGAAAAGGAAGAGTATGGCATTTGGTGTCCCAATGGCTTGAAGGGAAGGGAGAGATTGTGTTACCGACTGCTACTTTTGCATGACAAATCTAAAAGGCATCAATCGCAAGAACAGGCACCATGTTCAATACCCTAATGTTCATTCTGCCATAAAGCCAGTCCCCCATGGCCCTGATCTTTCTGTTCCTGAGCCAAATGTCACAATGGGATCTAGTTCTGATTCCGAATCTAGTGACATGACTGGTACAGCTGAGTTTGTTGCATACAGGCCACAAGAGGACGACCAACTGGTGCCTTTGACCCAAGCCGAACTCAGTGACCTGACACGAGACTTGAACCTTTCCAAGGTGTCTGCCCGGCTACTGGGTTCTCGTCTTCGAGAGAAACGTCTACTGGCACCAGGAACAACATTCTAAAGGTATTGGAACCACGAGAGAGAATTTAGAAAATTCTTCACGTTTGCTGAAGCATCTTCACTGGTCTACTGTAGCAATATTGCTGGCCTGATTGAATTACTTGGTCTGAATATGATGCTATGGAATGGAGACTTTTCACTGACTCATCTAGCAGAAGTTTCAAGGCAGTTCTTCTGAATAACGGAGAAAAGTTTTCATCGATCCCTGTTGGGCACTCAGTTGAAATGGAAGAATCCCACAAAAGCATGGAACGTCTGTTGTCTGCTCTGAACTACCATGAACATAAATGGTTGATCTATATAGATCTTAAAGTTGTTGGACTCATCCTAGGACTTCAAGGTGGTTACACAAAGCATCCATGCTTTCTGTGCTTATGGGATAGCCATGCTGTTGACCAGCATTATGTCAGACAAGAGTCACACAATGTTCTGTCCCACCCTCTGATTGAACCAAGCAAGATACTGCTTCCACCCCTCCACATCAAACTCGGTCTCATGAAGAACTTTGTAAATGCATTGGACAGGGAAGGTAGAGGATTTGCTTTCCTCCATCAGAAGTTTCAACAAAAAAGCATGGAGAAACTTAAGGCAGGTATATTTGTTGGTCCTCAAATAAGGGAACTCATCAAGGACACTAGTTTTGGTGATGCACTGAATCCTGCTGGTTGTCCCTTAAGCCAGTCATTGCAAACTTCCTTGGCAACCACAGAAGTTTCCGGTATCTGAAGGTAGGTAATGAGTTAATGGAGAATTTCCGCCAACTTGGTGTGTGCATATCAGTGAAAATGCACTTCCTCCGGTCTCATCTGGACTATTTTCCAGAGAATTATGGAGACTTCAGTAAAGAACAGGGTGAGCGCTTTCACCAAGATATCAGTGTTATGGAGGAACACTATCAAGGCCAATGGAATTTAAACTTTCTGGAAGACTACTGCTGGTGCCTGAAGAGGGATGTGGAGTCTGCTCAGCACAAACAGAAGTCCCTGAAGAGACCGTTCATCCAAGAGTAGCTTCCTTAGTTCATTATACTCTTCTTGCTATCTATTCAAAATATTTTGTAAGCCTTCTGTGAATAAATCCGTCTAATATTTTCAATATTGTGTTTCATTCATCTACAAATAGATCGGAATTTAGGATATTTTTAACGTGCTAATATTTCATTAACTTAGTCTGATTGAGTAAAATGAGCTATTTAACTTATGACTGCACCCCACCCCCCAAAGCATTACATAAATCTTATAATGACCCCTAAGTGCCAACTACAATATGTGTTATCCATAAATTGGCTTTTTGTCCCCTCTGCTGTTTCTAACCCAAGTAAGGTAGGAGTCTCACTGCTTGTTATTGCCAGGAAATTTTAAACACAGAATTGACAAAACTCAGTCCTGAATCTCATATGTCACATATATTAACAACAGGAGCGTCGCCCCCACTATTTTCATATTTGAAAACACTTTGTCCCTTCTCTCTCTCTCTCTCTCTCTCTCTCTCTCTCTCTCTCTCTCTCTCTCTCTCTCTCTCTCTCTCTCAAGGCGATCACTGGCAATAGCCTTCTCTCTCTCTCTCTCTCTCTCGCTATCTCTCTCTCTCGCAACCTCTCTCTCTCCATTCCATCAGGTCATCAAATCAGAGTCGGAGCTACAAAAATAGACATTTATTCAAAGCAAAGTATTAATTGGATAACTCAGGTTCTTACATGATAATTGATGGAATGGTAACTCACAGATCAATTACCTCAGATAACCCCCCGGTATTTATATAGTCTTAATCAGTAATTAGTCACACCAATTATCTCTTCTCCAAAATATTATAGTTCCCTCCACACAGGACACTTAGTCCCTTCCACTAGGACGCTTAATCCCCTCCACTAGACCCGCCCATTGCAGCCTGGAACATTGCACACAGAAACAAATATAACTTTCGCAGAGTTATCCCAGCATTCTGCCTTTTCTCCCCATAACTGTCTCCATCGTTCTTGTCATTAAGAACGGACATAGTTCATACACGTACACTTGAATTCACACTCTTCAGTAACTGGTCGCAGCCAGTTTTCAAAGGCATCTTGAACAAGCCCTCACGGCACTGATATGCTTAGGTAAGGAACTTTAACATCATACCACCCAAAAAGAGTTATCAGCATTCTTAGGTTGTCGCCCGGACTCTGTCTCCATGGGAAGTTAAAAATGATAAGTCTGCACATTCCTCCTTTTAACAGATAAGCTCAGCCACCCTCCTGGCTAGCCCCTGCCTAGCGACAGGCCACATAAAACAGCTCATATATAAAAAAAAACACATTGCCCGGCTCATTAAACACAAAATATAACAATAACTGCACGTCTCTGGCAGTACAAAGTAATGTCTATCACGCTTATCTCCAAAAACAATTGGGTGTAGAAACTTTTTCTGCATCTTGGACTCTTGAATATCCCTCTTTGTCTGCAACTGCCTGCACAGACATAGCACGCTGTAGGAAGGCGAAACGTCTCCCAGTGGAAAACATCTAACGGCTTCTGTAGACCCAAAAGCGCTGTAAAACTCTGTAGACTCGTAGAAACTCTCTTAAGTACCCTGGGCAAACGACAGCAACATCTCTGCAAGGCTGGTGGGCGTCTTGCTAGCATCGGGGAACGACGATTATGGTGGGTTTAAGTATGTCAGTCAAGTCATCAGTCAATCAAAAAAGAACTAACCCCAGGCACACTACTTCTATCAAATAATGACCTCAAAAATTCCCAAAAATACTAACTGAACGTCTCCCAATTAACTCCATTTAATATGACCACTAAACCATAAGTCATTATCACAACTCCGTAAAAAAAATATTAAGTTCTCTAACTTAATACTCCAATAATAAAGAAAACTTCACCAAATTCACACATCAACACACACAATCCAGGACTCACAGTAACTCCACGGACTTCTGCACTCACTTTTCAGACTCGCAAATTCTCACAAATAGAAAAAAAAAGAAGTAATGAGACCAAGAAAAAAAAGTCACGTAACAAGCCCAGACCCGAAAATCAAAAATGTTCTCTCAAGCTCTGATATTTCAACAACCCACAAAACCAATAAAAACTCTTTACTGTCTAACAGCAAAAAACCCTCACTGCTCACATAATTAATTACAAAACGCCCATTTATGTAATTCACAAAGCCCAATAAATTACATCTCCCATCCAAAAAGAAATGCTATTAAAAGCGCAATCCCCAATTACATCTCTCGTAGGAAAAGGAAAAAATAAGAAAAATAAAAAAAAGATAATGACAAGTGAACTTCACCCATCACAAAGCACATAATATATGCATAGTTATGGAATTTTTGCCATCGCAACTTTTCAAGCTATCGGACACGGCCAGAAAGCAATCCCTTACACGTGCACTTTCATGAAATGCTATGGTCAACATTTCCAGATATTGAAAAAACTCTGAGCAATCACCACTAGAGGAAAAGAGTCATCACACCAGACTCATCACAGTGTTTTCAGCAAAAAATCCACCTGCGGACACGTCAGGTGCTCGAACTGCAGCATGAAAATGTCTAGTCAGACTTCCAACTTCGGAAACTCATGATTCTCAAAAAAAGGTTCTATACTGAAATCATGTAAGCACATTCCACAAAATTATCTCCAGGATATGACTAAGGTGTTAAAAATTTGTCTTGAAGACATAACTCTCACATGATACTGCCCAATTATATAAAAAGTTATCACCTATTCTGGATAAAAAAACTACTGTAAACTCACAAGTCAGCAATTATATGCCTCCAAAAATAACATCTCCATAGGACCACAATGCAGTAATGCCACTCGCCTCCAATTAGTCACGAAACCAAAAAGAACCACAGAACTCTTCTCATGGCTCGTAAAAAAAATCCAGGAATTCAACTAAAAAAAAAATCATAACCACAAAAAAAGAAGGTCACCCCCAAAGATTAATGCCACCTCCATTTATATATAAATATATAAATCACATCTTAATAATAACACCATCCCAGTGATGAAAATATTTCCTCCATTTAATTAATAACCCCACCACCATATTCCCTCTTTATTTCACCAATAACTCCATGTGGAATAAAACAAGTCTCCAAAAAATATCATATCTCTAAGCAGGATAATAAAAAATGTAACTCCATCTCCAAAAAATATGCACTCAAAGCATCTAGCTGACACTCTAAAAAATATTGCCCCATGTCTCCTCAAAAAGGTATCTCCATTTGCAACAAAGATGGCTGCAAAATAATTTAACTAAATATAGCTCTCAGCACCTTAGGCCTAAACTGTGGAATATATTTCCAGAAAAATAAAATATCAAATGGCCAAAAATATTATACCTCCAAAATATATCTCAAATTCTCCAGGAAAAGAACTCAATGTTATAGTAAAAAACTATAAACTCTCTGTTTAGCATAACTGCTGAAAAAGGGCAAAAACTTGGCAAATAAAAATTGCACTGAAAATTCTAAAAAAAAATCACCAATATGCCATAACTCATTATAGCAAAAACTCCAAATTCAAAGTGTCTAAGCAAAGACTTCTCCATATGCACTACGGCATAGGCCACTAGAAACTTAGCCAAGTTTCCTATCTCTGGCAAAGTTGTCACAAATACAACAAAGGTATTGTGCATGAAATCCACAACTTCTGGAATACAAATATCCAGAAAAAAAATGTAGTGCCATTTCGTATGCATTAAAAAAAATGCAAAAATTCTCCCATAAATCTCTCTGTAGCATCAAACAGCTGAAATTATAAAAACATTCCCGCACAATGACTCCAAGTCACGAACTGAGATATTAAAAAAAAATTCACACAAACTGGAGAAAAAAAATAAATTCAAATTCACCCATGATAAAAGAACTTGTGTCAGCGATGGCTAACTTCCAAAAAAGGAAAAAAGAAAAATCAACGGCACTGTTAACTATCCCCAAGACTCAAGTAGATGTCAAGCAATTATCTGCTGAACTCATAAAAAAGAAAAACAAAAAAAATGTATCATTAGTTCCTCCCAAATAAAAAAAAAATAACACCACCCTTGATAATTATTACAACACCCATGTTAGTATATAAAAAAATCACCAGTATTAGTATAAAACACATCACCAAAAATTCAGCACAAAATTCACCAAAGGTTCAGCAAAATTCAACCAGATTCATCACCCATGAACCACTGATACATTCTCCAAAGCCATAGAAACTCTGTAAATAATTAACCACAAAACTTCTCCCATAATTCATTGTAATAATTCTCTGTAACAATAGTAATAATAATAAATATAGAAATATCTCAAATAATGATAATTCTACTCAAGTACCTTCCGTAAAATATCTCAAGTAATAATAATAATTCTCCATAGTAATAATTCTCCTGCAAATATCTCAAGTAAGGGCATTAATATTGCCATTCCCCAGTATTCATCAATATTGCCACACCCCAAAATCAACACCATTTCCCCAGTATACACCACCATTTCCACACCAAAAATCAACAGCACTCACCGGTATCATCAGATACAACACGGGGCACCCATTACCTACAATTTTCCCAAGACGTCATTGAATGGGAAACGACTAAAATATTTAGCATTCGTCATTTTGAAGATAAAGTGGTACTCGACATATACATGAAACCACAGCTTTAAGCATATCAAAGTGTCAGGACTATTATACCATTTATTAACAATATTGACCGCAAATAACAATGTTTAAACCAACTAGCAGCATCTTGTAACTATACAGAATATCATCTATGATTAAAGGTAGGTCTCATTTATAAAATATTTCTCCATTTGATATACAAGATAGTAGATTATGGAAATCATGAAGACTCATTACCTATCAGGTGATTAGTGGAAATTACAGAAATCCTTAATAAAATATGTATGATAATAGGTAATGGTAGCTTTTTCAAATCACGTAACTCAAACCCTTTTGATACGTAATAAGTTAAAGCTTAAATCTTTTAATTTAATACACATTAGATATTATATAAAAATTCATCTCACTGTGCTATTTATACTTCATTCACGTTTACCTCAAAAACATCTGTGTGCTATGTGTTGTCCACTTGGAATTAAAAAAAAAACTATTGTTTTTATGCTTAAAAGTCTATAAAATACTGTACGTTTTTAATTTTTGAATGATTTCTATGTAAAAGATATATATAAACACTAACTTCAAAATGAATAGAAATGTATTTGCTGTAACAAAAAAAAAAGTTTTCTAGGTAACTGAGGCAGCGGACGAATTTCCGACGGAATGAGAGAGAGCAGTTGGATGCAGATTAGAACGAATCGGGAGGCATCAGATAAACTGGGAAACCCGCCTTCAAAGACGCCAATGGAAACATAGAGGGAGATTGATGATGCTCATTTCACTTCTTTATCTAACCTTTCTTCTGTCTGGCTTCTTTTCTTCAGCTTTTAATTCGTATATTAATCTATGCCAATTATTGGAAGCATCATTTCCTTCATTTAACTTATTTTCAGCTCGAAATAAGGAGAAAATCCTCCTTCAAATATGTCAATTGAAATAGCAGGTTTACACTCATTTTGCTTTATTTGGTTAACCTTAAAACGGGCCATTATCAGCTCTTAATTACTGTAGAATTGTTCCTTAATAATTTATGAAGAGTCTAGAAGCATAAGTTCCTTCATGTAGTAACGCTTTTTAACTCTGAAATACAGAAACTATTGTCAAAAGGAGAGAGAGAGAGAGAGAGAGGATATTCCTGACCCAGTACACAAATGAGTTGAAGGTGTTACGACAATTTTAGCTTTATACATAAATTTAGACACATTCAACTGTCCTGTCACAGGCCAAACATCTTAATTCTAATGTTCCTGTTAATATCAACGATACTAGTTGAAGGTCAAGTATGTCAGAGCCTGAGAGAAGACTACAGGAAGTCCAGGAACCAACAGGCGATTGGAGAAACAGTACATTTGTCCATTGTGCAGGTTTTAATGAAGGGTAACAACGATTTTGTTGCCGCAGAACCACCATGTGTACGTCAGTTAGTATGTAGTCATCTTAAGAGGATTTTAGTCACAAATTGCGCAAACGACATTAAAACCCAACAGAAAAACTTCTCTACAAATTGCCTACTTTAGTTAGACCCTCCGTTCCATTTGACTGAACAGAGGGCCATAATGTGGCTTTGTAGTAGGTACCTTAAATGAAAGTTAAGACAGTGAAACTAAAGTCTCCTCAATAATTAGTTCTTCAGTAAATTAGCCTGTCAATATCCACTATAGCGATTATATTTACCACCTACAATGTTCGTTCATTACTGAAGTTCAGAAACTAAATGACAAGGGTTGCCTTTGTCACTTATATGGAAAGGGATAATAAGTAGCTTTAAATGTTATAAATGTAATACCACCAAGAACTTAAAATCTCTAACAAGATACGACTTGGTTTCATCTAGAGATCCGGATCAGGTCTGCAGAGGTCTAAATTATTTGTGGCTTATTACTGCATATCGAGTCTGCTGTCAATATGCCTTCAATCATACCTTCAGCTATTTGGGATAATAGTAGGCACTTGGACTAGGCATTGGTAACTTCCTCCTCAACTCAAGTGTCATGATGATAGTTTAGATATTTTTTCCCATACTTCATTATGCAGAAACCATGCAAGCATCAGTCTTCGAGAGATCTTCAGGTAAAAGAAGTCTGTCTCTGATGAATTGATCGTAGTACAGAGACTGTGTGATCGGTTGCCAGACTTCTGGTTTTTTTTTTATGAAGGAAGAAAGAACAATAAACCTTCAACACAAAAGTCAAGTTGGAGGGAATGAATCCGAGAGTTAAGAGACAGTAAGGCAAATATAAGCAGAGGGTTTGTCTTCTTCTCAGGGACCTCCCCTTGCTAGGGAAAGGGGTGATTGTTTTTATACTCTATAAGGTAAATAGAATAATTGTTCCATTGCAAAACTTAACTGAATCAGTCATGAGTTCCAGCATGTGATGGCCTTCGGGGCAGAGAAGAGAAGCTAGTCACTCCCTCATTCATTCTCCCGTCTCCCCAACTGCACATCTAAGAAGAGATGCGACCTTGTCCTGATAAAGGAGCTGGGTAAGCTACACAATTTGTTGAGCAGCCACCACAGGTCCGAAGGAGTAGTTAGCACAGTTATTTTTTTTAGAAGTTAACTACCAGCTACAGAAACAGCTATTCCTGCAGTTTGAATTAAGAGGTAGCTACCTAGTAAGGTAGTCAAGTTTTAAACTTCTCCCTCATAGTAGGATGTGTTTGTTGGTTTTGTAATATTCTGTTTTTATTCAGACTTTTTAAACTGATTCGATTTATCAAAGAAAATAGTCCTGCAAAGTGAATAGTATACAGTTCCCCAAAGGGCAGCTGTTATGTGAATGAAGTTGGTGCATTGGGACCACAAGGAAAGATGCACTTCAGTTGGGAAGAGGTGCACTGGGACCAGATACTCGGTGCATTCAGACCACATCATTGTGCATTCATTCACTTTTGGCAGTGTAGAATATTATTCTGATATTATTTACGTTTTATGGGGTCAAATGAAAAATTTTATGTATAAATTTTTTTTATTATCAATATTTGCAAAAGTTTATACAATGAAATGAAAAAAAAAGAGGTTAAATCTAATCAGAATAAAGCATTACTTTAGTCATTTACATAACTAGTCTAGTCTCAACACTTCAGACTGGTTAACCTAAAACAAAATACTACGCAGTCCACTGTAGTATTTAGTGAACTGATATAAGGAATTGTGATTTACTTACAAATGCTGTAGCACGTTCTTTGTAGAAGATTAAAACCAAGAACATATAAAAAAATAATCATATAAAAAATGCACCTAAATTTCATTGAAGTTCAATGAAGATATCAATCCTTTCTATTTCCACTAAGAATAACATTTCATGGTAATATTCAAGCTTACAATTATTCATGTGCATATATGCACAATGCTGAATAACAAAAGGAAGAAAACTTCATGTCAGCTAAAGACAATACTAATTCTTTATTTGGAAATCATACAAAAAAAAAAAAAAAAAATACACAGGAACAAGAAATTGGAGAAGGCAAAGGAAAGATTCTTAACCTAGCACTGTACAGTGTTATTGAGAACAATTATAAGAAAAAAAAACTAAAAGTCATTTATTTTACCTTTGCATAAAGGTTACACAACCATTTTGCATCAAATTCCCTCTGGCCAAAATACTTTGGCTCTGCCTTGACTTCTGATAAAGACTCTGCAAATGAAGAGCCTTCATCTGCATTTTCACTCAGACCCTCCTCCAGATTCTCCTTCTCTTCTTTGAGTAACACCAATGATGATGGTCATGGTCATAAAAATATAAATGAGGTTTTTTTTTTATCATCCCTTAGGTTGCTGTTGCCTTTTTTCTATAGATTTTGTGCAGACAAGTTCACAATAATTATCTCCACATCAAGTGCAACTTACTTTGGGGCGCATAACATTAACAAATCTGTCAGTGCAACTGAACATCCTCTCTGATGAGTGACTTTGCTTGTGCATTTTGATACAAGAAAAACAGTCTGGCATTCAGAACCAATGACTGTGATTTGCAGAATAGAAGACAAAACTACAACATGCAGTGTAAAAGAAGAATATCTGTCCTCCATGAGAGAAAAACTTTTTCAACATCGTGTGGAAGAATAACGTCTTTCTTCTGAGTTAACAAATTCATTCTAAGATGAACCTAATGAAAAAACCTAATGAAAAAGAACTCTTGGAAACCAAGTGCAGATACAGGATATGACTTCTTTCTAGCATGAGTTTTCACACACCTTTTGAGACACCTTCATTCAAAACAGACGCAGGAAGTCAAGTTAAATAAAATAATGTAATAAAAACTACTTGAACAGAGATCAAGTAAATAGTCTCTGTCTAGTGTGAATTCTCTTGTTTTTTGAGAGGACTTGGTTGAGAAAAACTTCTTTGACATATAGAGCAACTATATGGTTTCTCTCTGGCTTACTATGTTATTCGTAATTTTCAATTTATATCTAAGGGCTCGTTTCAAGGTGTTTACCATTGCTTTGAGGGCAGCAATCTGCACCTCATTTATACTAGGCAACTTTGTATACCCTGGAGATATTTTCTCAGATTTTTCTTTATAAGTCCTGTTGCTCTTACCACTAAAGGTATTTTTTTCTATTTCCTTCAGTTCTGGTCTTGGTATTTTGTTATTTATGCCTTTCAGCTCTATTGAGGCCAAAGTCACTGGTTACTGTCACATCTATAATCTTTGCTGTTTATTCCTCCTTGTTCCAGATCACAATATCAGGTCTCATAGCACCTCATTCTATATATCTTCCTGTTGGCATTTCCTTGTCATAAAAGATGGTAAAGCCCTATTGGAGGTGATTGGATCTGGTTCATGCTCCCACACTTTTCCTTTCATTCAAATTCGTATTCTTTACATATTTTCCAATATATATTTACAGATCTTGTTGTGGTGGGCTTGTGTAGTGACCATCTGCAAGCAGGGTCTTGCAGGCTGATATCAGATGACTAACACTCTCAACCACTGCATGACAAAACATACATTGGTCAATTGCTGATATGCCTGGCATTTTCTTGAAGCCGTTTGTCAGGAGGCCTTTGTCTTGGGCTCCTATTATCAGTCTCTCCATCATAACCTAGATCTCCATTTCCTATCCATCTAAGTGACTCTTCTTAGTCAATGTAACTTTTCCAATTCTTCTTGAAATCTTCCTGTCGTTCTATGGTCTTTCTACCTCTCCATTTTAAGTCTCTCCTCTCTGTCACTGTATTTCTGCTAAGTTTTCAGAAGAAGAGACCTGTACGTAAACAAAGAGGGCTCCTGATCTGGGTGTGATTTAAGTGAGATATAGCTGATATTTTGCTTTTATAATTGCTGTGCATGTCCATTGAAGTGCCGGGATTGAGTGGCAATAGTGATTTGTGGAGTACTATTTGTTCTTTGTGCGTTTTTATGAGCCAAAGAAAATTTTACTACCATACCGAGTTGTTTACTGCTGCTCAATATCGCACCTAAAGCCCATTTTCAAACATAAACATTCATAGAAAACGTACAGAAAATCATATTTTTCACTCCTAAGCGAAGTAATCTCACGATATGGCTACCCTCGATAGAATAGCTGAAGTGAAGGATTTAGAAGATGGTGATATCAAGAAAATGAATAAATCTGAATTGATTAAAGCTTTGAAGACGGCAATCGCCCATATCAATGAGGAACCAAAACCTGAACTTACCTCTCTGACAGGCTTGGTGGATGATGCTATGCAGAGAATCCCAGACAGAGAAGCAGATGGAATACCAAAACAATGCATCAATGACATTGTCACTGCTGTTGTTCACGCATTAGGCCCCCTTATTCTTCTCAACAAGCAGCCAGAGACAGAAAAAATGAAAAAGAACATACAAGCAAATGCATATAATCATGATGCTCTCGAGCAGTACTCCAGGAAGGAAAATATTAGAATTCATGGTGTCCCAGAAGATAGAGAAGAAGATACAACCGCACTAGCTGTGAACATCATGAACGAGGCTGTTAAACCCGAGGATGATAGGGAACCACCTGTGAAAACCTTCACACGAGCAGATATAAGTATTGCCCACCGGTTGCCGAGCAGAGGAGCGACCAAACCAATTATTGTAAGGTTTGTACGGCGCGAAGACAAGCTTTTACTTATGAAAAACAAAAGTGGACTGAGTAGACGCCAAGGACCGAAGGTTTTCATTACGGATGATCTTACACCACTTCAAAACAAAATGCTACAAGCCCTTAAAGGTGACGAAGGAATTGCTCGGGCATACAGTTTGGATGGTACAATTTTTGCTGTAGAAAAAAATGCAAGTGGAGGGGACGGTAGAAGAGTCAGGGTAAATTCCCCTGAGGATCTTTATAAGATAGGATGGAAAGAAGATAAGGTGAACAGTCACGGCCTAACTCTACAGTTTACATAGGATAGGCGCGACCCCTTCATAAATGAAGCGGATACGGAAACGAGACAGGACAGTGGAAATGGAATTGATAGCAACAAAGATAACTTGGATAAAAACTATGCAAAATATAAGTCATTCTCTGAGCTGAAGATAGCTAGTTTGAATGTTAATGGACTATACAGTAAAGCCAAATTTGGTATACTTGAGATATTTGTACAAGATTTTGATTTTATTTGTTTATCTGAAACTAAATGTCATTATATCGACGATGACCTGTTTCCTGGGTACTCGCATTTTATTAAGAAAAAAAATGATATTACTCTTCCGTATGGAGGTATACATGGAATCTGTATGTTAATTAAAAGAGATAAAGAAAAATATGTAACATTGATCGAAGACACAGTATCTGATTCCTTATTATGTGTAAGATTTCATTGTAGGGAAACGCAGAATGATATTATTATTTGTGCCTTGTATATTCCACACGAGGGATCGCCTTATTGTTCATCTAATATCTTTGATGTTATTGCTGATGATCTTATGAACTTGAATGTAAAATATGAGTTACCAATTATATTGGCTGGTGATTTTAACTCAAGAACAGGTTTACTTAATGACTTTATAGACAACGACCATTTGCAAAATATCGATTTAAATGATTTTATTAATGAATGTCTGTTTAGCTCCAAAAGGGAATTAGAAGCTCTTGGCCTTAGCACAGATCGCTATAACAGTGATGTAATTACTAATAACCATGGTCGTAACTTAATTGAACTGTGTAAAATGCTTGACGTTAAGGTAGTTAACGGGAGATTTGGGGGCGACAGTGGCGTGGGGGATTTCACTTGTTTCACAGTTAATGGTAAAAGCTGTATTGACTATTTTATTGTTTCTCCTAAACTTATGAGTAGCATTACGGATTTTAATGTTGAGCAATATGACAGGTGTCTGTCCGATACTCACTCGGCCCTCTCTTTGGTATTACGTTTGGAAGAGACTTGTAATATGAGACCACCGGGAATACAGAAGGAAGAACATTTAGATTTAGACAGTGAGGAAACCCATGATATGAATAACTTTGAATATGAAGAACTTAAAATAAAATGGACAAATGACATAAAAAATGAATATATGGAAGCATTCAATACTAGAGATATTGACTTATTAGCCCAAAAATTAGATTCACTGAACCCTTTGAATGTAACCCAGAATATTATGGATGATATTGTAAAAGACTTAGGAAAATTATATATTGACCCTGCCAAACACATTGACATTTGTAAAAAAGTTGATCAAAATAAACTTAAAACTGGGGATTGCAAAAAGGTTAGCAAACCATGGTTTGACAAAGACTGTTCTAGTAAAAGAACTGAATATATGAAAGTAAAAAACAGGCTTAAGAAAATCTAAACAAATTAAGCTAGAAACGAACTGAAAGCTAGAGCTAAAACATATAAGAGAATAATTAGTAAAGCTAAGAAATCTTTCAGAAAAAAATTTCAGAGAAATGTTAGAAATCTGAGAAAAAGTAGTAGTAAGGATTATTGGGATTTGTTAAAGAATACTGATAAGAGTGAGCTGATTTGTAAAATTGCACTTAAAACATTTCGAGATTATTTTGCTAAACTCAGTCGAGGTAATGTTGAACCTGATGAGAGTGAACACCCTGATAATTTCGACCCAAGCATTATTAACCAGTTAGTTAACGAAGAATTAAATAGAGTTTTTACAGAAGATGAGATACAAATTCAAATAAAAAAACTTAAGAGTAGAAAAGCATGTGGTATTGATAATATTATAAATGAGTTCCTTAAAAACTGCCCTCATGATATACTAAATGTGATATGCAAAATTTTCAACATAGTGTTGATCTCCTCAATTGTTCCATATTCTTGGGTGGTATAGGGATAATAAAAACCCATATTTAAGAAAAACGGATCCCCTGATGACCCAGATAACTATAGGGGTATCACACTGCTGAGCTGTGTAGCGAAGCTTTTTACCGCTTGTGTCAATAAAAGGTTAACTGATTATATTGACAGCACTGGTCAACTTGGTGAGGAGCAGGCTGGTTTTAGGGAGGGATATAGTACTCTAGATCATATTTTTGTATTACATTCACTTGTTAATTTCTATCTCCATCGAAAAAAGAGAATATACTGTTTGTTCGTTGATTACAGAAAAGCATTTGATTTGGTTGACAGGTCGTCCTTGTGGGGAAAAGTAATCTCACATGGCATTAACGGTAATATTATGGCTGTCATATATAATATGTATAATAATGCAAAATCCTGTGTGAAGCAGAATCACAAAATTTCTAACTTTTCGAATGTAACATAGGTGTAAGACAAGGTGAGAATCTTTCCCCATTACTTTTTGCCATCTACCTAAATGATTTTGAGTCTTCTCTTAGCAGGGGGTATAATGGGATGGATATGTGTTCAAGGGAAATAAATGAAAAATTAAGTAGTATTGATATAGAAATGTTTTTGCGTATTTATGTTTTACTTTATGCTGATGATACTATTGTAATGGCTGAATCCCCTAAGGAATTACAAAATGCCTTAGACAAAGTAAAAGAATATTGTGATACTTGGAAACTTCAAATTAATGTTTCAAAAACTAAAGTAGTTGTATTTTCTAGAGGAAAAGTTAGAAATGTTCCAAATTTTAAATATGGTGAGGAGAGCATTGAAATTGTAGATGATTATGTTTACCTTGGTACTACGTTTAATTATAATGGTAAAATGGATAAAGCTATTAAGAAACAAGTCATTCAAGCACGTAGGGCATTATTTAGTATGTTAATTAAATGTAAAAAACTTGAACTACCCATTGATATCAACTGTGATCTATTCGATGCTCTAGTTGTACCAATTTGACTTACGGTTGTGAAATATGGGGTTACTACAAACTAGAAATATGGGGTTACCACAAACTAGATCATGTTGAAACATTTCACAAGAAGTTCATGAAAAATCAGCTCTGTGTGAACAAGTGAACAGCAAACTGCATGGTATATGGGGATCTTGGCAGATTCAAAATTGAAATACCTATTTGCAAACGGATGATTGGATTTTGGTTGAGAATTGTAAAAATCAAAGGCGTCTAAATTGTCAAATGTTTTTTATCGTTTTCTTAGAATTCTATACGAGTCGAATGAGTATAAGTCTAGTTGGATCCATAAAATTAAAACTATCCTTGATTCATGTGGTATGTCAAATATATGGGAACATCCAGAAAACTTCAATCACACCTGGATAATAAATAGCCTAGAAATGAAACTCAAAGATATTGAGAGACAACAGTGGCATGCAGAAGTAGAAAGAAATATATTGTGTAGTAATTATAAACTTTTTAAGACTGAATTTGGCCAAGAAAAGTATGTTATAAATTTAGATATACCAGAAAGAATTGCCCTTAGTAAATATAGGTGTGGTACCCACAAACTTCCTGTAGCAACTGAAAGATATTCTGGGCAGGAAAATCAGCACCCTTGCAGACTATGTAACAGCATTGAAGTTGGGGATGAATATCATTATGTTTTAGTTTGTCCTGTGATTAGAGAAATAAGAGAGAGATACCTAAAGCCCTACTATTGTAGAAGACCTACCACTTTTAAATTTAATCTGCTCCTCAATACAAGTAGTGCTAGAGAATTGAAAAGGCTTGCAAAGTTTGTTAACCTTATAATGTCTTTATTTTAGATTTAATGCTTCCTAGGATTTTCATTATTCTGGTATTATTTTCGATGTATGTACTTTCCTTTGTCAGAATACCTTTTATGCTTTAAATATGTACTTGCTAAATATATGTGTACATAAATATAGTTGTAATCTATTGGTCTCTTCTTTTTGTAGTTTTTGTGTAAAATATATATATTTGTGTAATTTTGTAATTCTCATACCCCGGAAGGGGTCGATAGAATAAAATTTGCCTTGCCTTGCCTTGCCTTGCCTTGCTGTTGGTCCGGTTGGTATCCTCTGTGTCTTTTATCAGATCTGCAAAGTTCTTAGCCTGTTTTGTAATTGATGTTAGTTGGCTCAGGGCTTCATTATGGTGTTGGGCAACCTTTTTGATGTTTTCGTCCTCAGAACTTTTCAAGTACTGCCCTATACTTACTATTGGTGCTCTGTAGGCCTGGTTGATCTGTCAGGCCTAATCCACCTTCTCTGTGAAGGAGATATATTCTGTCCATACACTGGTGTCTGTTTGTGACTTAATGTAGGATGAGAATCTTTTAATATCCATCCTGTCTAACTCACCTTGTGGCCAGTCTACAATGCCAAAACCATATGTCACCAATGGTATCGCCAGCTGCTTTATGGCAGTGATCTTGTTCTTTGGTGTTAATTCTTTAAGTGGCTGATGTATTCTTTCTTTACTTTTTCTCTCACTTTCTTGTGTTCTGTACCAGTGTTTTCTTCTATTCCCAAGTACTTATATGCAGACTCCTCCGCCTGGTCTTCAACAGATATGCATTCCTCTACCTTTATGCCTTCTGATGTTACTTTCTTCCCTCTCTTTATTGTACTCTTGGCACACTTGTCCAACCCAAATTCCATGCAGGTGTCATTTGAAAATTGGTGGACTGTCCTAACTTGTTCTTCCAATTTTTCTTCTGAATCTGCAAACAACTTCAGGTCATCCATAAAGAGCAGGTGGTTCACTCTTTTATTCTCTTTTCTGCTGCTTTTGCTTAGGTCATAGCCAGTGTTAATGTTGTTCAAGATTTTACTAAGCAGATCTATATTCAAGCAGAATAGAAGTCGTGAAAGGCTTTCACCCTAGAATATTCCTCTTTGGATCTTTTGTCTGGAATTATTATCTGGCCCCCCTTCCTGGTAAGCTTAGTTTAACAATGAACAGGACAGTGAGAATACTGGAGATAATTTCTTCTTTTTATTTACACCAAAGTTTCGGGAATCCTTTCCCTTTAGACAGAGAGTGGTCTTCCACTTACTCATCTATGCTGCCAAGAAAGATCTTATTTCCTCATTGATGTTGTATAATTCCATACATTTGAATATCCAGGTGCATGGCATGGTGTCAAATGCCTTCTTGTAATCTATCCAAGCCATATTAAGATTCCTTTGTCTTTTCTTACAATCTTCTAATATTGTTTTGTTTATTAGCAGTTGATCTTTAGTACCTAGTTTGTTTCTTGTGCATCCATTTCGTTCTTTTCCATATATTTGCCTTGATCTAGATGTTCATAGATCTCATCTGCTATGACTCCTGTGACCCATTTGTAGGTTGTTGATAGACAGCAGATGGCCCTATATTTGTTAGGGAGCTCAGTCTCAGAGCTCTTAGGGAGAAGGTTGGTGCTTCCTGTTGTCAGCCACTCTGGTGATTCTTCTCCTTTTACTATTTTTGAAAAGGCTTGCATAAAAGTGTGGTGTAGTGCTGGGATCGTTTTTAGCCAGAAATTTGAGATCTTGTCTATTCCTGGTGTCTTGAAATTATTATATGCTTATAGTTTTGTTACCTTTTTGATGGTGAACCTTATTGGTGGCTTTTGCTATTTCTGGTTGTTCTTCTGCCTAATGGTGTCAATCCATGAATTCTCTTGGTGTTGTCTAGGGTCTTCAAACAGTGGCTTCCAAAATCTCTCTAGGTCTTCCTAGCTTGGTGGTGTTCGTACCTCCACTTTCTTTCGTTATCTTCCTATACACAATCTTTGGATTTTCACCAAACTGCCTATTTATCTGTTTTACATTTATCTTCTGTTGTTTTTTTCCTATTTGTGAAGCTAGGGCCTTTATATTGGCTTGGTGTTCTGCCAGTTTTCCACTCACTTGTTCATCCTCTATTCTGTATTTTTTCTTTATTTTCCTTATTTTCTTGAGCAGATTTTGTGAGTGATTTTGATCTGTCATATAGTTGGTCATTTGAGAGACCTTAGCCTTAATTGGTTTATTTTATCATGTTGTTTATTTTTCCTCTCTAGTATGCAATCTCATATGACGTTTAAGGATTTGATTTCTGGGAAAAATGCTTTTCCCACATTCCTTGCACATGAATGGTTTCTCTCCTGTATGGTTCTCATATGACTTGTAAAGACGTTGTTTGTGGGAAAATGGTTTCCCACATTTCCTTGCACATGAATTGCTTATCTCCCGTATGGATTCTCATATGACTTGTAAGACTTGGTTTCTGGGAAAATGCTTTCCCACATTCCTTGCATATGAATGGCTTTTCTCCCATATGGATTCTCATATGACTTGTAAGATGTGCTTTCTGGGAAAATTCTTTCTTACATTCCTTGCACACAAATGGCTTCTCTCCAGTATGCAATCTCATATGACGTGTAAGATCTGGTTTCTGGGAAAATGCTTTCCCACATTCGTTGCACATATATGGCTTCTCTCCAGTATGCAATCTCATATGAAGTGTAAGATTTGGTTTTTGGGAAAATGCTTTCCCACATTCCTTGCACATGAATGGCTTCTTCCAGTGTGGTGCTCTTATGACTTGTAAGATGTTGTTTGTGGGAAAATGTTTTCCCACATTCCTTGCACATGAATGGTTTCTCTCCTGTATGGGTTCTCATATGACTTGTAAGACGTTGTTTGTGGGAAAATGGTTTCCCACATTCCTTGCACATGAATTGCTTATCTCCCGTATGGATTCTCATATGCTTGGTAAGACTTGATTTTTGGGAAAATGCTTTCCCACATTCCTTGCATATGAATGGCTTTTCTCCCATATGGATTCTCATATGACTTGTAAGATGTGCTTTCTGGGAAAATTCTTTCTTACATTCCTTGCACACAAATGGCTTCTCTCCAGTATGCAATCTCATATGACGTGTAAGATCTGGTTTCTGGGAAAATGCTTTCCCACATTCGTTGCACATATATGGCTTCTCTCCAGTATGCAATCTCATATGAAATGTAAGATTTGGTTTTTGGGAAAATGCTTTCCCACATTCCTTGCACACAAATGGCTTTTCTCCCGTATGGATTCTCATATGACTTGTAAGATATGGTTTCCGGGAAAATTCTTTCCTACATTCCTTGCACATGAATGGCTTCTCTCCGGTATGGATTCTCATATGAAGTGTAAGACTTGATTTCTGGGAAAATGCTTTCCCACATTCGTTGCATATGAATTTCTCTCTGGTAGGATTTGTGATATCATTTGTAAGATTAATTTTCTTGTAAAATGGTTTTTCACAGTCAGTGGATCTGAAAAACTTCTCTCCATTGTGACTATTCCTTCTTTCTTGTTTTACTTCCTTTTTGCAAGTTTGTGGATGTTTTTCATTCACTGTTGAAATCATTTCATATGAATATTCATCATCTTCATTAGACTCACAGAATTCCTCTGGTTCTATTTTGATGTCCATCAATGGATCCAGAGACAAAAAGTCTCCATCACTGGTTCCATTAAAGGCAGCCAAGTTGCTGTTTTCTTGATTTATGAAAGGCAGTGATAATGCACATTCAGTTTCCCTTTTCAAAGGAAATTCTAAAGAATGTTCTGGATTCATTTTAGCCTTATGTCCTGTCCTGTTCTGTACTGACAATGTGTTCAATTCACAACTCTTAACACACAATTGTTTACAAATAATTACCGAATAAATCGGTTAAAAATTAAGTACAATATCTTGAAGGACTACAACCAGATTTCACTGCTGATGTATGAATCTAATATTCTAAACAACTTTTACTTGTTGTTTAAATTTGTTAAATACATGTACAATAATTCACCGTTGTCTCAAACACTTTAAGAGTTGCCATTAGTATTGTTTCTTGTAGTACCATTAAATAACATGCATTTCCCAAAATCCTCATACTAATCAAAACTGACGAAGGAAGGAAGGTTCTTCTGAGGGAGAATCTGAAATCAAAGAATGCAACACAGAGTTAGGAAACATGATACCATAACTGAAGCAACAAAATCATAAATCAAATTCAATTTAGGTTCCCATAAAGGTCTCAGGCCAATTAACAAAGTGTGCATTTGATAGTTCTATCCAAACATGAATACAATCCAACCAAACACTGTCCGGACGCAGCATCAAAACATTCCTGAGGCAACAGCAACAACAGATTAACACTTAATATTGATGCCCACCACCTCACATCTGTAAACCCTCTTAGCTTGACATTACAATACAAATTACTTATGAACATATCTTATTAACAAATCAAAAGCCAAGAATAGAAAATGCAAGAGACCAGCATAAGAGTTTTGTGGGGTAACAGCAGGAAGGGTACAGTACACAGAAAATGCTTAATTATATCTGATCTAGCTATACATAACACCATATTATCCACAGATGCGGTAGATAATAATAAAAAAAATAGTAAGGGTCAATTGAGTAGTAATTTGAAGAGAGATGAAAGTTTTCAAATTAGTTCCACTGATTGTTATTATGAATACAATACATGAGTAGCTATTATGACCAGCAACACTGATGGCAGTCTTGGAAGGTATGTGCTGCTACATTTCTTCAAATATGACATTTTTTTCAGAGCTATATGAACCAGAGCTTTTTATGAAGGAGTATTTTTCAGTGCATGTTGGAAATGGGTTAATTGGTGGTTAAGGAGAGTGAGTAAGGGAATTCCCCTCACTCATATGCCATCACTGAGCATTTCTTGTTTTGGCCTGGTGAACAAAGAGAGGTGGGTGCGATGGTAGATATGATACAAGGTTTTGGTTTGCATACCTATGAAAATTTCATATTACAGCATTTCCTCAATTAGCGTATCTGCATATGCATGGCTTGCGACTTGGCAATATATTCACATTTAACTCCAGCCCACCAAAATCTACATGAATGTATACATACATAAATAAAAATGAATAAAGTAAAAAGCCTTTTGGTTTTCAATGCTGCAAAGGTGGAATGACTACAATTTTTTTTAAGCAATTTGTATTTCTAATATACAAACCTGAAGGTCTTTACATATGGATATAATTGCTGCGCAAGCTGGGAAAACAGCTGTTTAACTTTAAATAAAGTGGTTAACTATCAACGGTAGGGTGGGAGTCCCGCCCACCCCATCCTTATGCTTCACTTTAACCATTTGGCTCAGGTAGCAGAATGAGGGGTGGCTTGAGGTGGGACATTTATGTAAAGACCTTCAGGTTTACATGTTCAGAAAAATACAAATTACTTAAAATATTTGTTGTTTGTTCCGAAACAAATATACACCTTCGGTCTCTACATATGGAAACTTACTTTTTATTGGAAGAATTCTCAGTACATCTCTGAACTGACTGGTACCTCAATTTACCTGGGCCTCCTTCCTGGTCATGTAGAGCAGAGGAAGGAGTCCTGTGCCTCTCACCTACTTAGCTTATGTGATGTTCAACTACCAGTCTTCTGGGCCTTGTCAATTAATGTCCATGTATAGCATCTTTTATTCAAAAAGGGTTTGGAAGAGGCGGCCAGTCACTCACTCACACTCTCTCTTTGTAACTGAACAACTTAGGCGAGATGGTATCTGTCTCTCTAGGGAAGGGGGGTGAGTTACACAACTTGTTGACCAGCCACCAGAGGACCCAAGAAAAAAAATGTCCATGGACCCATGGGCAACGTCCCGAAGGTAGATGAATGTGAATGTAGTTTTTCATGAACACACTCCCACCCTTAGTACTTGTGGAAACGACAGGTTCTTCCAGAATGCAAGGGACAGACCAATGCCCTTAACCTTGTAAGCTCTTACTCAAAAAGTACTCCAACTACCTCGTCAGAAGTAGAGTACGCTCTCTTGATTTTCTCACTAAGCCAGGAGATAATCTTGTTCTTAGACACCTCTTCCTTGGTCGAGCCAGCGCTAACGAAGAGTCGTCGACACTCAGGATGGAGATGTCGAAACCTCTTTAGATAGCACCACAACACTTGACTGGACACAGTAGTATATTGTCTTGATCACTACCAGCAAAGTCCGCTGGGAAGAGGATAAAAAAGAACTTGAATCTGGTGTCAGGAACCGACAAATTCTGAGTCTTCGTTACGAATTCTGGGGCAAACTAGAGCAGATCCTCATCCCTTCACATATTTAACATTGAAGGAAAGTCCATGAAGTTCACCAACTCTCTTTGCCAATGCCAGGGTAAGCAAGAACACAGTCTTGAAGGTCAGATCCCTATCTGACAACTCTCGTAAAGGCTAGGGAGCACAAGTCAAGCTCTGTAAGACAAGAGTCACATCCCACTCAGGGGGACTGAATTCCTGGAGATCTCCACAAAGAGGAGAGGTCGAAACCCTTAAAGCAAAGGATTAGTTCAAGGGTAGCTCTGTAGCCCCTGATAGCTGACACGGAGAGAAACTTCTCTCGACGAAGAAAGACAAGAAAGTCTGCGACATGCTGAAGAGGAGATCCTACCAGAGAGATACCCCATCAACGACACTAATCACAGAAGACAACCCATTTCCTCTGGTACACAGCCGCTGAAGATTTACAAAGGTATCTAGACGTCTTGGTTGCTGTGATGAGAAAATGCCTCTCGCTCGCAAGAGATAGTGGATAGTCTTCAGGCATCAAGTGAGAGTTCTCACAAAGCCTGGTGATACCTCTCTATGAGCAGCTGGCACAGCAGGTTGTGCCAAGGGGGAATCTCTCTTGGTACCTAGGAAAGTACAGCTATCAGGTCCGGATACCACTTGGCAAGTGGTCACTTGGGAGCAACCAGGGTCATCTGAGATTTGGGGTGATCATGACCCAATGAATCAGACAAAATGGAAGAAAAGCATAGGCCTTGGAGATTGTCACATGGGTGTTGGAAAGTATCTTCTATTGCAGTCCATGGGTCTGCCACAACAGAACAGAATGCCAGGAGCTTTCTGTTGTTCAAGGTTGCAAAGAGGTCTATAGCTAGTAAGCCCCAAAATATTGAACAATCTTTCTGTAATGTCTTGGGCGTAGGGACTACATTGTCCCTATCTCCTGACCCCTGGCAACTGAGCTTATCTGCCACTAGGTTCTAGTTCCCTGGGATTTACCTGGCTGACAGCTCTACTGATTGTGGTATTGCCCACTCATGAACCTGCATCGCCAACATGTGGAGCTGAAGAGAAGCCAATTCCGCCGCTTGTTGACCTATGCCAATACTGTACAGTTGTACAGTAAATTTACACGACTCAAATAGAGAAGGTTGAGGTATTACTGTATTGTTGATATAAACCACCATGGAGTGGCCCCCATCACAGGATCCTGAACCTCTTGTAGAGCCAAAAATGCCACCTTGAGATCCAGATGT
This sequence comes from Macrobrachium nipponense, assembly GCF_015104395.2. NCBI lineage: Eukaryota > Metazoa > Arthropoda > Malacostraca > Decapoda > Palaemonidae > Macrobrachium > Macrobrachium nipponense. The sequence continues at coordinate 29,941,676 of NC_061097.1, forward strand.
GGAGCTGTATAAAGTCCTGGTTCCACACACCTGAAACCAGCAACTCTTCCAGGTGTGTGTTATCCCTCTGTCGATGTATCGACAAACAGAAGCATCTCGGGATTGGAACCACCAGGATAAGTCCTTCCTTGCTTCCTCTGAGAAAGGCATCTGGAAGAATGTGGACTCCCTTACAGAGACCAAAACTCCTTCATTCTCCACTGAACAGAACGAAGGTGAAGCTACTCACAAGGGGCCAGCTTCTCCAAGGATGACAGATGACCCAGAATGACTTGGCAGTGCTGAGGTGGTTCTTCCTATTGAGACAGGAATAACTGCATTGCCTCTCTGAACTTGCTGATATGCGAGTCTGAGGGGCAGACTCTTGCTGATGCCATATCTATCAGCATGGCTAGATACCAGATACTTTACCCTCTGCTTGGGCGTGAAATCATCCTTCTCAAAAATGACATTTTTATTATAAAATTTGATTTTACACATACTTACCATGTAATTACCTGTAGTTGAAAGCTTTTTACCATGGCAGTCAAAATATTCCAAATTTTGTGGTGGCGTCACCATCGCTAGTGTAGTAGGTGGACAAGACCCGCCCGCTTTTGGGACCAATGGGCACAAAACTGCAGAGAGAACCAATGCGCTTGGTCTGCCATGTCCATCTGTGGGAAGGAAGGAAGGGCTGTAATGTAATTACTTGGTATGTGTAAAATCTAATTTTATTATAAAATTGTTATTTTTACATGTAACTTACCAAGTAATTACCTGTAGCTTATTCTATGTTTATACAGGTGGGAATCATGAACATGTACTATATTAAAGACATTAAAAGTTAATTAATGACTCAACATACAAAGTGCAAGTATTTTCAAAGTACTCATTGTACCTTACCTGGTAAGAAAGCGCTGCAGATGAATACTACCTCTGGTCGATGCTCCCTTAACTTTTACAGTCATGGAAGTTCTCCGGATGACTGTCGAAAGTTACAAACTGACACCCTTGCCCTGGGCTTAGACTAGATAAAAACAATGGCTTCACCTACACTATAAAAACCAACCAGTAATACCCTACCATAATGACTCTTGCATACTTCAGGTATCCACTAACCCCTGGCTTCCCAAAACTCAACACCAAAAAACAATAACAGAGGATAGTAGAGGGACAGTATCCTCCCTTTGCTTCTTTCCTCACTCAACACAGTGCCAGTCACCAACAAAGGACACAACACGGAACAATTCTTGAAAACCGTTTCAATATTTTTTAGTTAATGTACAGCAAACACTGACCTACATTTCCATAATG
>NC_061097.1:29943471-29948471 GCF_015104395.2 Macrobrachium nipponense
CCTCTCTACACCTCATCATCTCCCAAGGGAGCTCACTTATCTTTGTATTTACTATTTTTTCAGCCTTTGTAACTGACATTCCTACTTTGTCCTTTTCATGAATAAAGCTTTGTGTTACCAAATATTTCCATTAGCTTCCGTGAAAGGCGCTACGGCGCAACATCTAAATATAAGTAATTATCAAGTGAATATATATATATATATATATATATATATATATAGATATATATATATATATATATATTTATATGTAAGTGATTACATAATAAAAATATGGAATGTTATTCCATATCTATAAAAGACTAAAACTAAAGAGGTCAACCAGATTGCTTGCAGGAATGTGATCAGACCAGAGACACTAAGATGACGTATACCATAAAGTAGGCTAAGATGACATGCCGTCACCTGTAGTCATTCAATTGTTTACAAACTTTAGTCCAAGCTTCCTGCTTGAGACAAACACCGTGACCTATAGCTCAAGCGGCCTACGTGATTAGTAACCATGTCATCTGATTGTATGTTCGTATGTTCGAGCTACTGTCTGCTTCCTTTATGATATGTAACGACGATGGTAGGAGAACAGAGTTAGCCATCATCATTGGCAGACCTGCACCTCTTTACCTAAGCTTTATCATGTAGAACAGAAGAGAATAGAACTAGCCATCATCATTGGCAGAAGCGATCAAGCTATCGTCATTAGAAGACCTGTACAATCCTACTTGATCTTCACCATGTAATCTCAGAGAATATAAGTATTTTTTGTACTTCGTGGTTTCTACTAGAACCTCACATCATTGTCGAATCATCATGAGTTTAACACATCGTCGTCATAACCAAAGAAGATAATACCGACTTCGTAAGTGATCTACAAACCCCAAGACACTCCAATGAATATGGAAGTGCAATACCAACCGACTTAGCGTAAGATTATCACAAGTCTAACATTACCTCATAGGGCGCCTTATTATACAAGGCAACAGCCCTAATATTGGTGGCAGACTACCAGAAGAACTCTACAACGTCTTCTGAAGAAAAACCAGAATAATGAATGATGTATATCAGAAGTCAACGACGACGAAAGCAAAAGATTCTTCAAGCAACTTAGTATCATCGTTTAGTAAGCGACTTCAGAAAACAACAAGAACTCTTCAACGTCTTCCGAAGAAAAACCAGAATAATAAATAATATATCATCAGAAGTCAACGACGACGAAAGCAAGAGATTCTTCAAGCAACTTAGTATCATCGTTTAGCGAGCAACTTCAGAAAACAAGAACTCTTCAATGTCTTCCGAAGAAAAACCAGAATAATAAATAAAGTATCATCAGAAGTCAACGACGACGAAATCAAGAGATTCTTCAAGCAACTTAGTATCATCGTTTAGTGAGCAATTTCAGTAGTGAATAACTTCAAGAAACAAACCGGACGTGTCTTTTTCCTATGGCAACGCAAGCTTCGTCTCTCATTAGAATCATTCAAGAAAACATCGTTATTGAGCATTTCCGGCACTTCAAGAAACAAACCGGACGCGTCTGCAGCATCGGATCTTCAAGGGCTCGAATCATCCAAACAACGCGCACGGGGGAAACTGAAGCCAAACCAGGTCATCCGCTAAATAGAGAAGGAGGGCCAAGGGCACATCGTTATCGGAACACCGTGACTTCCCACAAAATCAAGCTAAGTAAAATTTTTTATTCATTTGGAGTAACTTTGAGTGTTTCCTTTGCAGGTCGAATTTCGTTATTCCTGTGGCTGAAGTTACGAGACATTCTTAATCTTACTTTTTTACAGAAATTATCTACATCATTGGGATGTCGCTACTGAGAGTTTCTATCTTTGAGTTTCCGTTTCCAGAAGTTCTCCTGAAATATCATAATCATAATCATATACTGTGTTAATTTTATCATTTTGGGTGATTATTAATCCTTTACGTAACAAATCATATTAGACAGTGAATATGCGTTTATGCAGTGGACGTCTGTATTTATACAGATGCATGGATAGGGCCGTTAGGCACCGTAGTGATAAGAAAACACACAAAAACAAGTGGAACACCCGTACAAATCTAGATAAATTAGAGGTAACACTATTTCGGGTCAGGACAATAAAGACTCCTGTGCAAAGTCTCGATCGCAGTTTTAGCTTTGATTTTTTGAGTTATATGCGTAAAATATTGAACCTCAATGACTCAACTTAACTTTAAAAATACGGCTGGATTGCAAGGAATAACATGTCTATAAAAAACTTTCATTAGGCTAAATGCGCTGACCAGGATCCCTCACTATTTCAAATTTTAGCAAAGAATGAAGTAAACAACAGCAAGTACAAACAGTTAATATTGAATGCAGTGGAGATAACTGATTTTAATAGTAATCGCTCAATTCTTTATAGTTCGTCATTCATACGTTCGTTGCTTTATACGTAACTAGCAGCAACATAATGCTAAAAACATACAATACGTTGCCGATAGTAATAAAGAGAAGAATCAAACAAATCGTGCTTAAGCAGACTCGTTTACTGTGTCATCTAGTCAACAGTCAGGGTCAGTTAAATCTGCCGAGTGTTCAAAGTATAGCACATTCCAATAAGCGACTCTAGCAGAGTGGGGAAAAGCGATGTTGGATCATACATGCCAATACCTTTTTGAATTAAAAAGGAATTTTCCTATGAATATCATGACCATATCAAGTAAACAGAGCATGTTCTCGTTTTTTTAATACATAAGTTATTATAAGTAGTGGTGGATTAAGCCCGACTGTACGCGCCGTAAAAATTAGAATATCTTGTTTTATTCCTTTAGTACACATAATATCCTGTTTTTACGGACTCACCGTCTGTTGTTCGAACTTCCCTAATGAGAAGTCCGGATAAGCGAGCGCTTACAGATACCTCTATAGTTATAAAAAACATTGATCTGTATCTAGTGTAATTGTAAGATATCCATCTAGGGGTATACAAAATATTATCTTACCTCCTGCAAAATAAGGCGTGTTTATCAAAGGAAAATTCTATAAACCTTCAAACATATTAAAATCCGTTTGAACAAAAAGAGACGTTAATCAAATAATAACTTATATAGAAGAACAACAAATCATTTGTCTCATAAATCGTGATATTGTTCAACGACCCAACAGAATTCTCCCACAACCGCAGTCGCAGTTTGCACGCAAAATCTCGAGACGCATGCACCCACGAATGTCTTAGTGCGTGTAAAAAGACTTTGCTGGGATCTGAAATTTTAATCCTTCCCGACACTCTAAAATATAATGATTTCCGCGAACAAAGCCTTAGACACGGTTGACTCGCAGCAACAAGTTAATCTAGTAATCCACAAAACCTATACATATAAATATCGCATTTTTTTTTATTGTTGCTTATTTTTAATCACGCCCAATCAGTCGTAGATGAATCTCTCTTATACTCTATCTAAAGAAATATCAGTAAAGTCATTCAAGCAGAGGTGATTCAGCAGAAATTTTTTTTTATCATTTATCTGAATACCAGGAAGTTTCTCCACTAGCGAGTGATCTCTGGGGAAAACGGATGTAATTTAACACAAAATACGGTCTAAGGACAAACATAAAGCTATATACGTACCTTCGTATAGACTCTCAATGAAATTTCAAAATAGAGATAAATGACGAAGTTGAAAAATATTAGTAAATAGGAGTCATTAGGAAATCAAATAAGCCCATATAATTTTTTTTTTCCCTCAAACGTCATGCCATAAAAGATCGGACTTGGCGTATCTGCGTAGATTTCTGTCGCTTAAACAAGGAAACGACTCCCGATAGTTTCCAGTGCCATGTACCGACGACATCTTATCTCTGTTAGGTTAGAATAAATTTTTCACCAGCTTGGACTTACTTAAAAGCTTTTACCAGATACCATTACCTAAGTGATTGTACCTCATACACCGTTTTCAGCACACTCAGGGGACATTATCAATTTTTACGTATGCCTCCGGCTTATGTTGCGCCCCAATGACAATATAGTGTTTGGAGACTTTTAGGGGATACCCAGCATGCCTATTGGTTGGTCTTGTAATCTTTTCTAATACCTTAGAAGTACATTCACATAAACTAGAGCTAGTGCTACAGAGACAAAGACAAATAATCTCAGAGTAAAATATCTAAATGTGAATTTTAAAAAACCGAACATGTTTATTTACGTTTTATGTGTCTAGTCAAGGTCTTGAAATAGTCCATGGTAAGGTGTCGGCTATTCATAACTTTCCGGTACCTATTAACGTAATGGGGGATACAGCTTTTGCGCTGTAGTGGGTATTACAATCGTATGTAAATATGTAACTCTTCAATCATGACAGCTCCTTTAACAGACCTTACGAAGAAGAGCGTAGATTTATTATGGTCTAAAAAGCATCAACAGGCGTTCGATAACTTAAAAGCAGAATAATGCAGCTCACCTAACTTAAAAATCCCTGATTTAAATAAGGAATTTTTTTTTAATAGCAACAGACGCCTCAACCAAGGGGTAAGAGGGGTACTACTTCAGCAAAATGATAAACAGTTCTTTCCTATAGCTTTTTATTCACGTAAACTAAAGCCCTCTGAAAGTAAATCTGCAGTAATAGGCAAGGAAGGGCTAGGTATCTTTAACTCACTAGTACATTTTAAGTTCATAATCTATGGCTATCCTGATAAAGTCCTTACTGAACATGAGTCCTTTACCTAGTTTTTCAAAGGCTTTAATCACAGTCCAAAAGGAACTCGGTGACAAATGATCATTCAGGTCTTTGGAGCCAAGATAAGATATCTACCTGGGAAAGCAATTATCATAGCTGACGCATTATCCCGCAATCCCGCACCATACTGCAAAGAACCATTAATTGGACTAAAAGATATAGAAACATCCGTGCCTATTGTTAAAAAAAAACCGTATCTAAACAAGAAAATTCCTTAACCCAAGAGATCGTGAGCATTGAATATCTGGGTTGGAGCGTCGAACTGTTACAAACTGAACAAAGCAAGAGTCAACAGC
>NC_061097.1:29953471-29958471 GCF_015104395.2 Macrobrachium nipponense
AGATTTCGAAACAAATAAAAAGGAATAAACGCGGTGGATATAACGCTTCTGATCTGAGCATCTGTGAAGGTCAAGCCTTTGTATTACTATTATCAACTTTAAATACAAGATGAGGATTCGTGTATTACTGAGTGGGAATAATTTTTTTTTTTTTTTGCAATAGATACGTTCAGAAGCGATACACGAATGATGTAATAAGCAGTCAATCAATTTAAAATCAAGTAGTGTGAAGCTAACCACGAACAAGAGAGAGAGAGAGAGAGAGAGAGAGAGAGAGAGAGCTCTCCTTTGACACATCTGTTACCCGAACCCATGAGAAGGGGGAGGCATTTGTCGAAACGGCACCGAGGGACATCGGAAATTCCACGTGGCATCAGCGCCATGGCAATGAATAGTTGCATAATAAGAGAGAGAGAGAGAGAGAGGAATTTCAAATGAGCGTCGTATATCATTACAGCTAAATTACTGAATTCGTAACAGCACCATTGTGGGACGGCGGCCGGCGAAAATTTCCCTTTACGGCGGGCAAAGATTTTTGGAGACTGTTCTCGACTTTTTTTTTTTTTTTTTTTTTTTTTTTTCTTTCTTTTCGCGGCGGATCCTTCATCGCTTTCGGCTCTTCGTAAGAAGATCAGGAGAATATCTCAGCCGCTTTATTGGACGTCAGAGAAGAGCTCTTTGGTGGTTCCAAAAAAAGTCATTTCTCTCCGAAATAAGTTGGTCTGGTATTGCTAAATTTATACTATATCATTATTGATTAGGCTATGAAGGGGAATGGTTCTTTTTTTCAGTATTGACGAATTAAAATGACTTCATTGGTCTTTGTAAGTTTTAAGGAAATAATATGTAAGTGTGCATATGCATGTATGTATGAACTATACACATATAAATATACATTCTATATTATAATATATATATATATATATATATATATATATATATATATATATATATATATATATATATATATAATATATTATATACACACCTGCCGTTGCCAGTAAAGTTGCGGAGGTTGTCACTCGAAAAAATAATTTGAAAGAGACCTCCGATGTTGACCTTAGCCGCCAATTGGATACCTTGGAGAGCCAACAGTTGAAGGTCACTTACTCACGCCCGCTCCCTCCCCCCCCCCCCCCCCCCCCCCCCCACGCCCAAAAAATCCCCCCCCCCCCCCCCCCCCCCAACAGCAAAAAATATTATATAACATATATATATATATATATATATATATATATGTGTGTGTGTGTGTGTGTGTGTGTGTGTGTATGTAGATTCTACTGGTCACCTTTTTACCAGATACATATTGTAATAGCCACAATGGCCTCTTAACCTTTTGCATCCTTTGCTCTTTTTTGGATACTCTTGTCACTACAAATCCTGAAGATTCAAGTTCAAAGTGACTTATTTTTTCTTTTTTTATTTGTCCGGTACCGGGAAACAAACCCAGGTCCCATAATCACAAAGAGGTCACGTTGCCGACCTGACCACGAAAATTCAAGAAGTTAAGAGGGCATTGTGGCTATTATAGTTGCATATATATATAATATATATATATATATATATATATATTATTAATTCTATATATATAGATAGAGAGGAGAGAGAGAGATCGGAAGATAGAGAGAGAGAGAGAGAGAAGAGAGAGAGAGAGAGAGAGAGCTCTAAAACCTTAATACGGGAATATTCCCATTAATGAGGCGTGATTGTCTCTCTACCCTGAGATCAAGGACAACCCGTTATATTTGTGTAGGAGTGTGAATATTTAAGTAACAGTAAGTGCATTACGTCTGAACCATTAATCGGTACAAATTATGGCTTTTACCATAACACACAACATACTCAAGCTACAATTACTCAACATATCAGTCAGATGTGCTTAAGGGAACAAAGCTGAAAGTTACGGCCTGTATGAGTTCCTCTTTGGACGAGTGGTTTGCGTGCTCGCGTACTGATTAGGTAGGGAGAGTTCGCACCCTGCTCTGCCAACGTGGAGTAAGAGGAATTTATTTCTGGTGATTAAAAATTCATTTCTTGATATAATGTGGTTCGGATCCCACAATAAGCCGTAGGTCCCGTTGCTAAGTAAACAACTGGTTCCTAGCCACGTAAAAATATGTAATCCTTCGGGCCATCCCTAGGAGAGCTGTTAATCAGCTCAGTGGTCTGATTAAACTAAGATACACTTTTTTACGGCCTGCATGAAATCTTATGCAGTAATTCTGAGGTGATATATTGTGGTCTGGGGTCTCAGATATTTCAACGAGAAGTCAGCCCTTAAAAAGGTTTTCTTTCTAAAGCCAAGTACAGGGAAAAGTTGCAAGTGTGATCATTAACGTATATGACCCAGGAATGGCAGATGACTTCATTATGAAAAGAACATTTTTGTTGGAGTATGAACTTACGCCTGGATGATACTGATTTGCATTTGATTTATATAGATTTTTGGCAATTTGCCAAGAATTGGGGCAACTAAGGCCATTCAGCGCTGAATCGAAAATTGGCAGTAAAAGGTTTGAAAGGCGAACAGGAGGAAAACCTCGCGGTTGCACTATGAAACAATTGTTAGGAGAGGGTGGACAGTATGATAGAAGAAAGAGAATATGAACGGAGGTACAGTAAAAGGAAAGAAAGAAGTTGCAGCTAGGGGCCGAAGGGACCCTGCAAAGAACCTTAAGTAATACCTACATTATACCGAATGAGGTGCACTGTCGGCACTACCCCCGTACGGGCCTGGATGATATTGGCAGTACTGAAATAATAGTGGCCAACCTTCATGATCTGATCACAATGAAAGGTGATTTAGCTTCGAGCCCTGATACGATTATACAGCAGAGGAGAGATTCTTTCGGGGAATGTGTTCTGAAATGTCTTCATTCGCTGAGAAATCACAGCTGTGAAGAAGAATATTTAATAGCCTTCTTGTTAAAACAAAAATGTTATTAAGCTAATGGATTTAATGGCAAGAACATATTTGTCTTTAATTACAACTGATGATTACCCGGTTGAAGTAAAATATGACAAGCAAAGGGATGGATAAAAGAGTAATTAGGACACACATACTGAATTAGAGGACTTTATGATGATAGAGGAGAATACGAGGTAGGATTTGGCGTCATTGTCACAAAGAATTCATTATGGGCGCAGGATCATAGAAGGAAGGAATGAAAGCAGGACCCGCTTTGGTAGTGAAATGAAGGTTTAGTGAACAAAGAAGATTTTTGTTTGAAGAGCATTTATAAGAGAGAAGAGGTCGCGTCGAAGGATATAAGTAGAAAAACGGATACGTAGATAAAAAGACAGAGAGAGTGAGGATTTCCTGCCTGGCTGGAAATTACTGGAAACTTCATTATGGAGCAAATTTTTCATTCGTAACTCTTTCAGCGAAAACTCATGCAAGCAAAAAGCTCAGTAATGCCGGATTCGCCTCCTCTTTTCGACTTTATTTCGTTTCCTGATGATTTTCTTATATTTTTCAAAGGCAAGTGGCATTAGACTCATAAAATTTGGGTAGTGCTCATTTTACACAAGCACGAGTGCGAACACATACTACACACACACACACCCATATATATATATATATATATATATATATATATATATATATATATATATATATATATATATATATATATAGAAATTATTATACATAGGTATATATAATATGCATAGTATATAATATTATGTATGTATGTGTGTGTATGTATGTATGTATGTATGTATGTATATATATATATATATATTATATATATATATATATATATATATATATATGTATATATATATATATATATATATATATATATATATATATATATATATATATATATATATATACATACATACAGACACGTGTGCATGTGTGTTTAATGTCTACAACAATCAGTTCCCATAACTTTACTCCTGAATAAAGGATGATTCTAAATTGCATATAACGCCCCAAAACACCAGCCTTGGTGTTTGGTGCTTTTTGGGTATGGTACCTTCTGTACTCGAGACTCAGGGCAATACTCTAAACTTGAGAGAGAGAGAGAGAGAGAGAGAGAGAGAGAGAGATTTGGTTTCCTGGGGTGGATTACGTTTACGATTACCTTTTTAGAGTCGAAAGGTAATCCAATCCCTGAACCAAACTCTCTCACAACTGGCCTCTCTGTCGCATGTACAAAAAAGCACTCCTTGGTCTACGTCACACCAGGTACCCAGTAATTGAACAGGTGAGCAAAGGCACCCGTGGTTTTAATGCAAGAATCTATTATAATAATATCCGAGTGGACCTTGTTTGTCCTCCCCAGGTGGCAGTAGGGGAGACATGACACAGCCACCCACCTCACGCAGGACCTGGTTTGGTCCCCCGCCCCGGGGTGGGGGCTGGGTAGGGGGGGGGGTAGGTAGGGGAGACAATCCAGCCTCCTCCTTGAAAACCTGTTTGTCCTCTTCCTCTGGCTAGTGGGGCAAATGCCCGAACCTCTGAACTACGAGGCCATTTTTATACACCGATGAGTGAATTAAAGAACTTAATCTTTTAACCGACTGTATTTTAATGTATATTACGCGGAATGAAAGCCGGTCAGATTTACCCGTTTCATCGTTTCATCGTTAAATACTAAAGCAATTAAGTCTCTCTCGAAATAATTATCATAATCCTTTTAAAATGATCCAGACATACGAAGCCTACGCTGTCCCATATGACATTTGAAACATAACGTCATTAAATGGTCCTTCAAGAGAATGAAGGCATAGTAGGAAAATTTTCTTTTTGGTTGTGGAAAACACTCTACATATTATTTATTATTATATTATTAGTTATTATTTATCCATTATAATTATTATTATCATTCACAAGATGAAACCTATCCATATGGAACAAGCTCACCAAAGGGGCCATTGACTTGAAATTCAAGCTGACAAAGAATATCAAGATATTCATTAGGAAGAAGAAAGACGAGTAAAGGGAAATACGGAAAGAAGAGACCCCGATTATTAATATAGAAAAAATTCAA
>NC_061097.1:29963471-29990971 GCF_015104395.2 Macrobrachium nipponense
CTATAGTATCTACGTCAGCAGATTTGTCATTCTGTTCGCCGTCCACATAACTCTCGCCGTCGTGTGGGATTTTTTAGTTTGTCTACAAATTTATCTAACCTTCCCCCTGCTTTAATAGTTGAGTTTGACTTTCCTTTGGGGGGATTATACTTAAACCTTTTTTTTTCAGCTGTTTATTTTTTGTCTTTCATCTTTCCTACTTTTATGATGGGACTGAAAGTCTAAGGATTTAAGCATATTGAAATATCACTACTAAAATCCTACTGGAGGAGCTTCATCCTCCTCAACCTTGTGTTCGAAAATAATTTTCTAGCTAATACAGATAATTTAAAATTTTACTAATATATTTCGGTAAACACCGGGGGCCCCCTTCCCCATCTGCAACACTGTGAATGATTAAGGAATGGGTAGGAATCCCACCCCTTCTCCTTTCTTCTCGATCTGCAACACTGTCAATGATTAAGGAATGGGAAAGAATCCCACCACCCCTTGCCCCTTTCTTCTCGATCTGCAACACTGTGAATGATTAAGGAATGGGAAGGAATCCCACCCCTTCCCCTTTCTTCTCGATCTGCAACACTGTCAATGATTAAGGAATGGGAAGGAATCCCACCCCTTCCCCTTTCTTCTCGATCTGCAACACTGGAATGATTAAGGAATGGGAAGGAATCCCACCCCTTCCCTTTCTTCTCGATCTGCAAACACTGGGAATGATTAAAGAATGAGTCGAAATCCTACCCGTTCCCCCTTCTCGGTGGCTGAATAACTGGAATGAATAGGAATCCCACCCCTACACTCTTCTTCCTCGATCTGAAACGCTGGGAATGACTAAGGGATGATTATGATCCCCACGCTTTCCCCGTCTTCTCGATCTGAAACACTGGGAATGAGTAAAGAATGAGTAGGTATACTTTCTTCCAACCACCTCCCTTTCCTTAAAAAAACGGGCCAACTTGGACTCAATGAACAAACCGTGGAAGACAATGAAATGTCTTCAGCAGAGTTTGTCCGGAGCCATGAAGCGTCTTGAGGAAAGAGGAATGTCACAGCCAGATCGAGACGATTCCACAAGAGATGGAGCTGGAATGCAAGGAAAGCGCTGGAGGCCGCAGGAGAGGCTGCAGTGCAGGTGAAAAAGGAAATGGAGAAAATCGAAACGATTTCCCTATAAATAAAGAAAGAAAGCAGAGAATACTTGGAGGCAGACTCGGCAGTAGTGTATAAAAGACTATATATATATATATATATATATATATATATATATATATATATATATATATATATATATATATATATATAGTATATATATATATATATATATATATATATATTTGAAATCACAAAGTGAGCGCGTGATTTTGTTTGTTAGCTGAAGCCACTGGGAATATTTAAAAAAGAAAAGACAGAGTGCCAAGTATTTTTCGTGTATTTAACACATTTTCTGGGCGCAAAGATGTGTTAAATACACGAGAATACTTGCACTCTGTCTTTTCTTTTTTAAATTTTTCAGTGGCTTTGAGCTAGTGTATGTATATTAGGTATATATCTATATATATATATATATTATATAATATATAGTATATTATATATATATCATTTCCTTTTATCCTAATTAAAACCCCCCAAAAAAAATCCCGAATAAGACTTAAGATTATTTTAGAAGTGCTGGCAACACATTAACTAACACTAAGGACCACAGGAGCAAGCACACCAATTGAAATCTATTAACCAAAATCATTATAACCGTTAAAATCATTCTTCTCATTATTCCTCTCAGCTAAATCCTTAGTCAGGGTCGCTGTTTTCAATCATCCTTTTTCAGGTGTTTCTAACACTGAACAGGCCATTTCGTAAACTGTTCTGGCATATTTAACGAATGGAGGTCCTTACGGACTCCAAACTTCTTTGTTAATGTCCTCTTTAAGTGTAAATTTTTCACGTCAACGAACTCTTGTGTGAAGCCAATATTAGTCATTTGTAACGACAACCAGATCTGATGCTCATTCACGAAAAAAAAAAAAAAAAAAAAAAGTGTCTTTGGAGCAATCGAGTTTTCTGTACAGCGTATAATCAATAAGGTTGTCTAGGTATGCTGCCGCATGAGCCGCGGCCCGTGAAACTTTAACCACGGGCGGTGGTGGCCTGGCCAATATCGTTCCACCATTATGGGTAACTTTACCTTAAATAAAAGAAAAAATACAGAGGGCTAGAGGGCTGCAATTTGGCCTTTTGGTGGTCGGAGGATGGATGATCAACATACCAATTTGCAGGCCTGTAGGTTCAGCAGTTTCTAAGATCTGAGGGCGGACAGACAAAGCCATCTCAATAGTCTTCTTCTACAGAAAACTAAAAACCTATGGCCCGGGTTTTATCGATGTGGCTCATGCATAACAAGACGGCAACACTTCCCGGGTCCAGTGGCGGTTGGGGCAGGGAGTCACGCAGTTCCGCGCGCCATTAAATTTGAATTTAAATGTCCTTTTACGCGGCCACATAATATCCGTTCTGAGAAGGTCACTCATCCTTTTATCGGTGGCGCTATTGCTTATCCGCTCCTTTACAGCTGGATATAAACCTCCATGACAGCCACATAACCTTACTTTTAGAATGGTCTCATTATTTGTTACCCATATGAAAGCGATATGTTGCTGAGTCCATTAAAATAATCATATAATAATATGGCAGTATGCACACCTACTACATGCCACTGGAGGGAGTTGATAAATGATTAGTTTGTGATGCCTTAGGGTTTAAGTAATACCACAAAAGCCAGAATGGAATAAAAAACGTTGACTGCGAATGATGATAATGAAAAGCCACAGCCACCAGAACAAGGTGCGATCCGACCTCCAGCTCACTCGGGGTCGAGTACTAAAAAACTATGTCAAATAGAGCGTTGTTTCACCAACGAGAATGAAAATAAGCACGCTTATATATTTTATTAGAATTAATTTTTCTGTACTATTTAACATTCACATGATTTATTTTTACATTTTCATTATAAATAAATCATAAATATCTTATCCCAAAATTCCTGTATGTTTATCTCAATGCGAAACACCTTTTTCAGACCTTTTTAGGCTTTCCATAGACCTTTCCTAACCCCCAACAAGAACAACACAGGTAAGAACAACAACAACAACAACAAAGTAGTGCTAGTGGCTTACTCCCCGAGTAAGCAAAAAGTTATTTTAAGAGCAAAATCTCAAAGATCAGTGGAGATGGAAAGGAAAAAATCCGCAATATTTCAACGACCAACTAAAACATAACGAATGGTTCAGAGAGAGAGAGAGAGAGAGAGAGAAGAGAGAATCAGATATTTGTGGGAAACTGAATTAGCTGGAGTTGTTAAGCGTTACATGAGGTGTTAACAAAGTTTAATTGACAATTATGGCTGAGCTCCAGAGATTTCGACATTCATGTTAGCATTCCTGAGCTCAGTTTGTTTGTCCGTTTTTCTTTTTTAATAGTTTCCTTTCAAATCTCATTTTTTTACAGAACAAAAATCTATAATGTTTTGTTATTACCTTTGATTCTGCTCTTCCTGATCACTGTGCTTTTTCATGTCTGGTTATTCATCAATAATATGAATAGTTCGTATTTGGTCAATTTCATTATGATATTTACTTCATGATTTTTTTATGGTTCACAAATTATCCAATTTCTGTGTCACATCAAAATATTATCAAAACTTAAACTATATGTATTTAATCCATGATAGTTTACGATTTCAATGGGAGACCAAATGCAGGAAAATATATATATATATATATATATATATATATATATATATATATATATATATATATAATCTTCTAAAAAATACATCGTGTATTAGGAAGCAAGAGAAGGTAAAAGGAAATACAGAAATCTGAGATCTCACACTTTAAAAAGGAAAAACATGTCCGTAAATTAATAAACAGATAAAAACGTTAAATGTATCATGAAACATTAAAATGTAATGTTTCGTAAAAACATTCACAACGTTGATTTTCCATTTTCCTTTCTGGGCGGTCCACTGACTTGAAACTCAGGCTTCCAAAGAAAATTGATAATTCAACACGTAAAAATGTAGAATGTGTCATGAAAAATTACATAGTAATGTTTCGTAAAACATTCACAACGTTAATTTTTTATTTTCCTTTCTGGGGCAAAAACGGGATTGTTAGCAGTATCACAGGCCAGCAGGAATGCCAACCTCACTGAACAAACAAGAGGGAAATAGCTGTGGACACAGTATTACCACTGGGTGTCGCCATGTCCATCTCACGGCGTAACTTCATCTAGCTCATATTATTAGCGATTATTAGCATACCATCATCACTATTACTGAGATCTCTTCGTCCGGATTCGCTGTCACAACGACGTAACGTTGAGAGTTCCCATGGTTAAACCGAACAGCCCATTCGGCATTTTATAATAAGGTAGGGCCACCCCATTGAAAGTGTTTTTCATATATGAGACATTGTTTTGCACTGTTTTTATTTGCTTGGTAATTTGTCAGTGTTCTGATAAAAAATAAGTCAAATTCATATCATGTGACCTTTCGAAATATCTGGTCTTTGTACAAACTATGGGAAAGTCGGACTGATAGATTATTTTAATTTTTTTTTTCTAAACTATGATTAATTATTAAAAAGAAAGGAAATTCCCCCTCGTCTCCGTCTTAATCATGAGGACCCGAACTCAATAAGCCGCGGCAGAATAGATCACATTCCCCTTCATCGAAACCAGATTTCATTGAAGAGTGATGTAATGCAACGCTCAGAAATCCAGACGGGCTATTGGCCCGGAAGGGAAGATTTTAATTACACAAATGGTTCACAATTTTTCACCGAACCGAAAATGGAAGCTCATTCCTCTGGCGTTCTCCATCCTGCCTTCATTCCTCTGGATGCTCTTTCCCTCCCCCATCATTTGTGGCGTGACGCCAAGTTACGATACTTAATAAATCAAATAAAAAATAAGCGGAAGTTTCTTCAGCGCAATCGAGATTTTCTGTGCAGCGTATAACGCTGTATGAAAGTGAGTCTCAGCCATAACCCAGGAAACTATCACACGAGAGTGATGGCCTGTGTTGTTCGGAGCCAGACGTACGATCATGGCCAAATTTAACTACTGAGGTTAGAGGGCTGCAATTTGGTACGTTTTGATGATTAGAGGGCGCATGATCAACATACCGATTGCAGCCCTCTAGCTTTAAGAGTTTTTAAGATCTGAGGGCGGAGAGAAAAAGTACTGACGGACACACAACGCCATCTCAATTGTTTCCTTCGACAGAAACTGAAAATAATTTCATGCACTTCTCTGCCCTTCATCTAGTGTTTGTTTACATGAATTCCCCATAGAGTCACTTTTTGGATATTCATGAAATGCAAAGAATTTGTGACACGGAAAAAGAAAATAATAAATTCGTAAGTGCGTTGAAAATCGACATATTGAAGCACTTCTCCAAGTTGGATGGTGTAGATAAAGAAATAAAGTTATATATTATCGATTGTTTTATGTTTTTAAATACTTGTATATTCACTTGAGAAAGTAAGCAGAAAAATGTTCCCAATTCGTTAACAGTTGTTCGTTTGCTCTCTCTCTCTCTCTCTCCTCTCTCTCTCTCTCTCTAAAATATTCTTTAGTATCAGTAATGAAAAAAGTGTAATAAAAAGTGAATTAAATCTCCTGCAGAAATCTCCCTCAGCAACCCACTGCTAATCTTCCCACGTTCTTCTCAATCCCCTTTTGAGCCGAGCCAGAGAAGGACCAAAGAAGGGCAAAGAAGAACACCTGTATTCACAGACTAACCTAATCTTCCTAATTGGATCCAGCCAGTCTTCTGTTCTTAGCCGCCATGAACCTTCTTGTCTACTAAGCGAAGGGATATTATGCTTCGGGAATATTCCGAGATGATATCATTTTAGAAATTAGTTGTGTAATATAAGGTTTGTGCTGATATCTATATGTATATATGTAAATATAATATATACATATATATATATATATATATATATATATATATATATAATATATATATATATATATTTATGTGCGTGTGGAGAGAGGAGAGAGAGAGAGAGAGAGAGAGATGAGATGAGAGAGAGAGCGGAATGATATTCTTGAAGTTATTTGAGTAGTTACCGAAACTGCAAATCATCAGCAGGTCTGTCGATATTCAAACGTAAAATCTGTCATTAGGATACTCGTCAAATATGCACACTTCTATAAAATAACGATTCTACACCGATGTAGTAAGGGAAAGAAATGGTGATTTTCATTCTAAGGGTAGTCATGTGATTAGGAATCTGTTATGTGATCCACTAAAGAATCGCTTCCAGAATTAGAATAGAAATAATGACACCTGTTGATACTGCCGATCATTTCCTGTTAGGTGATTTCATTACTGTTTCATTCTACTTTTATTTCCTTGATGCCTTATGTCGATCTTTTTCTTGGTCAATATCATATATTTGATTTTGGAATAATTGGTAATTGATATCAATTTTCGTTTACGAGTCGGACCGATTGATAGGTGTCTAAATTAAGGACATCCCCCCCCCCACCCCCCCCCCCCCCCCCCCCCCCCCCCCCCCCCCCCCCCCCCCCCCCCGCCCGGCCCCCCCCACCCCCCCCCCCCCCCCCCCCCCCGCCCTCCTCCCTCATCCCTGTCCCCGCCTTCATCAAAGGACCCGAACTCAATAAGCCCTGACGGAATAAATTCCTCTCCCCTTCATTGCAAATATGTTTCATTCAGCGTAATGTAAAAGCATCGCTCAGAAATCCCGGATAATCTATCGGTCCGTGAGGGAGAATGGAATTACAAAAATGATTTACAACTTTTTTCATGAACCGAAAATAAAAAACCCATTTTTTCCACCTACTCCATCCTGCCCTCATTCCCATTAATATTCATTTCCCTCCTCTGGTCATTTGTGGTGTCACGCCAAGTTGCGAAACTAAATAAAAAATGAATTTCATGCGCTGACCCGCCCTCAAAGTGGGTAACAATTTATCAAGGTTCCTTCGCAGATATCCCCGGGGTACTCATTTTGGGTTGTTTATGAAAAGCAAAGAACCTTTACACGAAGAATAAAAACGTGAGATTCGTGGGTGGTAATAAAATGATATAATGGAGCTATCCCGAAAAGTTGGACGGGTGTAGATAAATAGATGAATAAAAACTAATATATTATCTTTTGTCTTAATATAATTTTAATTAGATGAGTTTACACTCAATTCCCAAAGACCTTGACTGCCATCGACGGACAAAGTCAGTCACTGGAGTAACAGTCTGGCGGAACTATTTCTACCCTTCTGTGTCTAATACTCCCAATTCATTCTCAGGACCTGGAGTCACTCTCTGCGGTTTGGTTGGGAAGGACTTCTCATTCTCACTCGAAAGGGAAAAAAGAAAGTATTTTCGTCGTTGGCTTCATTTCATATGCAAAGGTCTTTCGGTAAAGTCTTGCTTGAGGAAGGTGACAGAGCTCGAAGAAAGTTGCTAGAAATTGCAAGAAAGGGAATCTTGCGTAAATACGAGCAGTCTTAGGAGTTTTGACCGCTAGCTGTTTTAGGATACCTTAAAATATAATAATAATAATAATAATAATAATAATAATAATAATAATAATAATAATAATAATAATAATAATAATAATAATAATAATAATAATAATATTCTCATAAAAGTCATCGAAGCATACTTATAATTATTTTTTTTTACTTTTAATTTCCATCAAAGTAATCAACTCTGATCTAGACAAAAAAAAATTTCAATAATAATAATAATAATAATAATAATAATAATAATAATAATAATAATAATAATAATAATAAGTTGCCCTTGAGATACATATGACGTTACCCATTGTTAAAACTGTGCCAATAGTGATTTATCTCAGCTTGATCAGTGAGGCTGCCAATGTTGCTAGCCTGTGGTATTGACCATAATCCTTCTATTCTGAAGCAAAAAAGAAAAAAAAAATATTATGAACGCTTAAAGTATAAGGCTTAATGACATTCGCTTATAACAATACAGCGATAAAAACTAGTTTTTCCCATTAACATATTCAGCGTTTTATGCGTAACTTCGCAAGCACATTAAAGAATTATATTTTCTGGAAATGTGTTTGCGTGTGCGTGATAAATATTATGCTTATTTAACTAATTACTTTTCCATTATGGGTTAAAATAATACAAGTGTAGAAGTTCAATTAGAATAATTAAGAAACACTTATCTAATTACTTCTCCATAAAAACGATATACAAGTGAAAAAGTTTAATTTGAAGAATTAAGACATTTTTTGCATATATTTGTTATTTATATCAATAGTAGGGTAAATACAGATGATTGTCATTTTGGCTTCGCAATTATAACGAAAGGATTCATGATATTTCAGTAACAATACGAAAAAACAACTGATTTTCCAATGAAAACTTTTTCTCATCGCTACTGTTATGTCATTAAAATTCTTACTTCATTTATGGACTTGGTACATAGTAGTGAATCAGAACTTGCTCGCAGGTATATATTTCATTTGATCTTGACCTCTCACTCTCCCTGCTAATTTTCGTTGTAAATAATTGTATTTGTTTGAAGACTTCTTCAATGGTTTCGTTAAGTACCTGTTCGGTATTTGAGGACTGGGTTAATTTGTTGTACCCATATCTATCAATCTATCCATACAGATAAGAACATACACATACACAAACAAATATAATACACACACACACACACCACACACACATATATATATATATATATATATATATATAATATATATATATATATATATATATATATAATATCTGTAACTGATTTGTATCTCGAGTTTATAGTTACAATTTGTGAATATACTATATTGTAGTGTATATATATGTGTGTGTGTGTGATGACCATTTGGGTATTAGTTTCCGTACAGGTGTAAACTGTCCAACCCAGAACTATCTAATATTAGGATCATGGGAAATTTTTTAAAAATGTTATAAAACTATAAGGATTTCAAGATATTGTTATCAAGTCCATACGAACACCACCTTCCAATATTAGAATCTCTAGCTATAAAGAAACTAGTTCCTACCTTAAACAACCACTCTTCATCTGTCCCTTGTCGTACATAGCTTAAACCCCGCATTTCTTCTTGTTTACTTTCGATGCGTTTACCATACAGCAACCGATCGTAATTGAGACACAGATGTCTTTTTTAACTACTCCTAATTTTAAACAATGCCTTTTTGTTTATATACATATTTTGTTTTATTTTATTTCATTTTTTAAAGTAACTTGTATTTCAATGTGTAACTTTCTATTTAGTACTTTACTCAATGCGTTTTTTATGTAAAAAAAAAAAAAAATTAATGCTGCATTGTATATCAGTTTTTCATCTTTTACTTTAGCCTGGATGATGAGACATTGGTTTCGAATCGTCGGGATACGAATAAAGTGTCATATGTTTAATGCTGTCTTCTTCAACGCCTTCTGATATATATATATATATATATATATAGATATATATATATATATATATATATATATATATATATATATATATGTATGTATATATGGGTGTATATATAAATAAATATATACACATTATATAATGTACATATGCATATATTTGTATATAATATTATATATATATAATATCTATATATATATATATATATATATATATATATATATATATATATATATATATATATATTAATATTTCTGGTGAAAAATACGCAGACTTCCATCTTCCATTTATTGAATTTTTGTCGCGACAGCTGTTTCGCCTTACGGCATTATCAAGCGACTACCGACTTACAATCTGGCCTTTCAGCCTATTTATTTCATCGTGTGGAAGTATGACCTTGAGGTATGGGTACTGGTTAGTCTAGGGATTAACAGCTTAAGGGTGTTGTTTTGGATACAAAGAACATAAGGACATATGTACTGTGACAATAAAAGTGAAAGTTTAAACAGCGGTTAAAAAAATATTCAAATATAATGCCATGTGCTAGTGTTTCCTAAATGTGTTCAAAATTTAATATGTTACATGTTGGTTTTAAATACAAAATTACCAAATTACATGCAGGAATAAAAATGAATATAAAAAATCTAAATACAGGGAATAAAAAATATTTTATAGCTTGCATAATATTAAATTTGATATTAAGAGAAAACTATGGCCTAAAAGTATTATATATATATATATATATATATATATATATATATATATATATATATATATATATATATATATATATAATATTGCAGTCAGCAAGATATATACTTCAGGAGGGTCCATGATACACATGATGTTAAAAAAGGCCAAGTTTATTAACCAAAAAAAAACGTTTCGCACTACTCAGTGCATCATCAGTCTGTGTAAAGTAAAAGACACAATAATATACATTATTAACATAAAAGGAATTCACATAGTAATTAAAATTTACAGTTAAAACAATAAAAAGTAAAAGCATAAAAAGTACATAAAACAGAAAATAAAAAGAGACTACCAAAACACCAACCGTCCATAAGCAGGAGAGAAGAGGGAATGACATACAATGGCGTCCAAGGCCAGACGACAACTATGCCAGATACAAAGTTGCTGAAGAAGTATTACCATTGAGAGAGGGAACCCAGTCTTTTTATATATAATGTTTCTAAAGTTGTTAAGTGGTTTGGGTCCCTTACATAACCAATTATTGAGAAGTGTTGTTTCAGGACTTCGGTTTTACATAAGGCGGCATGATTTCTAATATTAGAAAATTCTGGCTGCTTGATTCTTTGGCCAGTGCGAAAGCTAAAACCCAAATGGCTGCAATATCTGACCTGCAGTAACCTCCGTGTCGATCCAACGTAAGAGCCCGGACATCCAGGGCATGTGAATTTATATTGCAGCCATTTGGGTTTTAGCTTTCGCACTGGCCAAAGAATCAAGCAGCCAGAATTTTCTAATATTAGAAATCATGCCGCCTTATGTAAAACCGAAGTCCTGAAACAACACTTCTCAATAATTGGTTATGTAAGGGACCCAAACCACTTAACAACTTTAGAAACATTATATATAAAAAGACTGGTTCCCTCTCTCAATGGTAATACTTCTTCAGCAACTTTGTATCTGGCATAGTTGTCGTCTGGCCTTGGACGCCATTGTATGTCATTCCCTCTTCTCTCCTGCTTATGGACGGTTGGTGTTTTGGTAGTCTCTTTTATTTTCTGTTTTATGTACTTTTTATGCTTTTACTTTTTATTGTTTTAACTGTAAATTTTAATTACTATGTGAATTCCTTTTATGTTAATAATGTATATTATTGTGTCTTTTACTTTACACAGACTGATGATGCACTGAGTAGTGCGAAACGTTTTTTTGGTTAATAAACTTGGCCTTTTTTAATTTTTTACATCATGTGTATCATGGACCCTCCTGAAGTTATATATATATAGACAGAGAGACAGAGAGAGACACACACACACAGAACGTTATTTACCAGTAGTTAGACTTTAAACCACATTCTGATTTTTAGCATTCACCCCAAATAGGTTTCCCGTTGGATTTATAGAACTTCGTGAATAAAGTACATCATGTTCAAGTTCTGATAAGATTTTGGATTGATACAGAAACAGGATAATTTCGTGACTCATACACAATCATAAGGAAAATATCCCACTGAATTTTAATAAATACAGAAGGATCATCTTAGTGTGTAAAAAGAACAAGACATTAAAAAAGCAAAGGCTTTGGAAAGAACTTAATCAAAGGAAATGTAGGATTAAACTGGGTAACTAAATGCACATCGTAATCGTACATAACAACGATTATAACTTTGTGACAACTAATAAATAAGATTTGTAAAAAAAAAAAATAAAAAAAAAAATAAAAAGAAAAAAAAAAACAAACAAACAAACACAGCTTGAGAAACCTAACGAATGTGTAACCGCCTCCAAACATGAATGTCGAAGCCCCAGGAGCTCAACCATGATTGTCAATTAAACTTTGTTAACACCTCCTATAACGCTTAACAACTGCTAATTCAGTTTTCCACAAATATCTCTCTCTCTCTCTCTCTCTCTCTCTCTCTCTCTCTCTCTCTCTCTCTCTCTCCGTGCCTTGTTTATTTATTGTTAAATATAATGCAGTTTAACTATTCTCGACAACCATTCGTCTGCTTTAGTTTGTCGCTGAAAAGTTAAGTATATCTTAGTTTAACCAGACCACTGAGCAGATCAACAGCTCTCCTAGAGCTGGCCCGATGGATTAGATATGTTTACGTGGCTATGAACCAACTGGTTACCTGCAACGGGACCTACAGCTTATTGTGGCGATCCGAACCACATTACATCGAGAAATTGATATTTAGCACCTGAAATAAATTCCTCCGATTCATTGTTGGCAGAGCGGGGAATCGAACCCTGGCCCTGATATCTACAGTCGAGTATGTAACCAACTCATCCAACGAGGAACTCATTGGTCGCTGAAATATTGCAAATCTTTTCATTTCCATCTCAGGTCATCTTTGCGATTTCTTTTGAGTCAACTTTTTCTGGGAGCTGTGTCTTCTCATCAACATCATACTTCGCAGGAAACTTTAATTCCTTTTTAACACATGTATGCTGTGCCCAACATTTTGTTATTACTTAACCTCAGCGCTAAAGGCAAAGGCAAAGGCAAAGGCAAATTTTATTCTATCGACCCCTTCCGGGGTATGAGAATTACAAAATTACACAAATATATATATTTTACACAAAAACTACAAAAAAAGAGAGACCAATAGATTACAACTATATTTATGTACACATATATTTAGTAAGTACATATTTAAAGCATAAAAGGTATTCTGACAAAGGAAAGTACATACATCGAAAATAATACCAGAATAATGAAAATCCTAGGAAGCATTAAATCTAAAATAAAGACATTATAAGGTTAACAAACTTTGCAAGCCTTTTCAATTCTCTAGCACTACTTGTATTGAGGAGCAGATTAAATTTAAAAGTGGTAGGTCTTCTACAAATAGTAGGGCTTTAGGTATCTCTCTCTTATTTCTCTAATCACAGGACAAACTAAAACATAATGATATTCATCCCCAACTTCAATGCTGTTACATAGTCTGCAAGGGTGCTGATTTTCCTGCCCAGAATATCTTTCAGTTACTACAGGAAGTTTGTGGGTACCACACCTATATTTACTAAGGGCAATTCTTTCTGATATATCTAAATTTATAACATACTTTTCTTGGCCAAATTCAGTCTTAAAAAGTTTATAATTACTACACAATATATTTCTTTCTACCTCTGCATGCCACTGTTGCCTCTCTATATCTTTGAGTTTCATTTCTAGGCTATTTATTATCCACGTGTGATTGAAATTTTCTGGATGTTCCCATATATTTGACATACCACATGAATCAAGGATAGTTTTAATTTTATGGATCCAACTAGACTTATACTCATTCGACTCGTACAGAATTCTAAGAAAACGATAAAAAACATTTGACAATTTAGACGCCTTTGATTTTACAATTCTCAACCAAAATCCAATCATCCGTTTGCAAATAGATATTTCGATTTTGAATCTGGCAAGATCCCCATATACCATGCAGTTTGCTGTTCGCTTGTTCACACAGAGCTGATTTTTCATGAACTTCTTGTGATTGGTTTCAACATGATCTAGTTTGTGGTAACCCCATATTTCACAACCGTAAGTCAAAATTGGTACAACTAGAGCATCGAATAGATCACAGTTGATAGCAATGGGTAGTTCAAGTTTTTCACATTTAATTAACATACTAAATAATGCCCTACGTGCTTGAATGACTTGTTTCTTAATAGCTTTATCCATTTTACCATTATAATTAAACGTAGTACCAAGGTAAACATAATCATCTACAATTTCAATGCTCTCCTCACCATATTTAAAATTCGGGACATTTCTAACTTTTCCTCTAGAAAATACACTACCTTAGTTTTTGAAACATTAATTTGAAGTTACCAAGTATCACAATATTCTTTTACTTTGTCTAAGGCATTTTGTAATTCCTTAGGGGATTCAGCCATTACAATAGTATCATCAGCATAAAGTAAAACATAAATACGCAAAAACATTTCTATATCAATACTACTTAATTTTTCATTTATTTCCCTTGAACACATATCCATCCCATTATACCCCCTGCTAAGAGAAGACTCAATAAAAATCATTTAGGTAGATGGCAAAAAGTAATGGGGAAAAAATTCTCACCTTGTCATTACACCTATGTTACATTCGAAAAGTTAGACATTTTGTGATTCTGCTTCACACAGGACTTTGAATTATTATACCATATTATATATGACAGCCATAATATTACCGTTGATGCCATGTGAAATTACTTTTCCCCACAAGGACGACCTGTCAACCAAATCAAATGCTTTTCTCTGTAATCAACGAACAAACAGTATATATTCTCTTTTTTCGATGGAGATAGAAATTAACAAGTGAATGTAATACAAAAATATGATCTAGAGTACTATATCCCTCCCTGAAACCAGCCTGCTCCTCACCAAGTTGACCAGTGCTGTCAATATAATCAGTTAACCTTTTATTGACACAAGCGGTAAAAAGCTTCGCTACACAGCTCAGCAGTGTGATACACCCCTATAGTTATCTGGGTCGTTAGGGATCCGTTTTTGTTCTTAAATATGGGTTTTATTATCCCTATACACCAATAATATGGAACAATTGAGGAGATCAACACTATGTTGAAAATTTTGCATATCACATTTAGCATATCATGAGGGCAGTTTTTAAGGAACTCATTTATAATATTATCAATACCACATGCTTTTCTACTCTTAAGTTTTTTTATTTGAATTTGTATCTCATCTACTGTAAAAACTCTATTTAATTCTTCGTTAACTAACTGGGTAATAATGCTTGGGTCGAAATTATCAGGGTGTTCACTCTCATCAGGTTCAACATTACCTCGACTGAGTTTAGCAAAATAATCTCGAAATGTTTAAAGTGCAATTTTACAAATCAAGCTCACTCTTATCAGTATTCTTTAACAAATCCCAATAATTTCCTTACTACTACTTTTTCTCAGATTTTCTAAACATTTCTCTGAAATTTTTTTCTGAAAGATTTCTTAGCTTTACTAATTATTCTCTTATATGTTTTTAGCTCTAGCTTTCAGTTCGTTTCTAGCTTCATTTGTTTTGATTTTCTTAAGCCTGTTTTTTACTTTCATATATTCGGTTCTTTTACTAGAACAGTCTTTGTCAAACCATGGTTTGCTAACCTTTTTGCAATCCCTAGTTTTAGGTTTATTTTGATCAACTTTTTTTACAAATGCCAATGTGTTTGGCAGGGTCAATATATAATTTTCCTAAGTCTTTTACAATATTATCCATAATATTCTGGGTTACATCCAAAGGGTTCAGTGAATCTAATTTTTGGGCTAATAAGTCAATATCTCTAGTATTGAATGCTTCCATATATTAATTTTTTATGTCATTTGTCCATTTTGTTTTAAGTTCTTCATATTCAAAGTTATTCATATCATGGGTTTCCTCACTGTCTAAATCTAAATGTTCTTCCTTCTGTATTCCCGGTGGTCTCATATTACAAGTCTCTTCCAAACGTAATACCATAGAGAGGGCCGAGTGAGTATCGGACAGACACCTGTCATATTGCTCAACATTAAAATCCGTAATGCTACTCATAAGTTTAGGAGAAACAATAAAATAGTCAATACAGCTTTTACCATTATTAGCTGTGAAAACAAGTGAAATCCCCCACGCCACTGTCCCCCCCCCCCCAAATCTCCCGTTAACTACCTTAACGTCAAGCATTTTACACAGTTCAATTAAGTTACGACCATGGTTATTAGTAGTTACATCACTGTTATAGCGATCTGTGCTAAGGCCAAGAGCTTCTAATTCCCTTTTGGAGCTAAACATACCATTCATCAATAAAATCATTTTTAAATCGATATTTTGCAAATGGTCGTTGTCTATAAAGTCATTAAGTAAGCCTGTTCTTGAGTTAAAATCACCAGCCAATATAATTGGTAACTCATATTTTACATTCAAGTTCATAAGATCATCAGCAATAACATCAAAGATATTAGATGAACAATAAAGCGATTCCTCGTGTGGAATATACAAGCACAAATAATAATATCATTCTGCGTTTCCCTACAATGAAATCTTACACATAATAAGGAATCAGACACTGTGTCTTCGATCAATGTTACATATTTTTCTTTATCTCTTTTAATTAACATACAGATTCCATGTATACCTCCATACGGAAGAGTAATATAATTTTTTTCTTAATAAAATGCGAGTACCCAGGAAACAAGTCATCGTCGATATAATGACATTTAGTTTCAGATAAACAAATAAAATCAAAATCTTGTACAAATATCTCAAGTATACCAAATTTGGCTTTACTGTGTAGTCCATTAACATTCAAACTAGCTATCTTCAGCTCAGAGAATGACTTATATTTTGCATAGTTTTTATCCAAGTTATCTTTGTTGCTATCAATTCCATTTCCACTGTCCTGTCTCGTTTCCATATCTGTTTCATTTATGAAGGGGTCACGCCTATACTATGTAAACTGTTGAGTTAGGCCGTGACTGTTCACCTTATCTTCTTTCCATCCTATCTTATAAAGATCCTCAGGGGAATTTATCCTGACTCTTCTACCGTCCCTCCACTTGCATTTTTTTCTACAGCAAAAATTGTACCATCCAAACTGTATGCCCGAGCAATTACCTTCGTCACCTTTAAGGGCTTGTAGCATTTTGTTTCGAAGTGGTGTAAGATCATCTGTAATGAAAACTTTCGGTCCTTGGCGTCTACGCAGTCCACTTTTGTTTTTCATAAGTAAAAGCTTGTCTTCGCGCCTTACAAACCTTACAATAATTGGTTTGGTCGCTCCTCTGCTCGGCAACCGGTGGGCAATACTTATATCTGCTCGTGTGAAGGTTTTCACAGGTGGTTCCCTATCATCCTCGGGTTTAACAGCCTCGTTCATGATGTTCACAGCTAGTGCGGTTGTATCTTCTTCTATATCTTCTGGGACACCATGAATCAATAATATTTTCCTTCCTGGAGTACTGCTCGAGAGCATCATGATTATATGCATTTGCTTGTATGTTCTTTTTCATTTTTTTCTGTCTCTGGCTGCTTGTTGAGAAGAATAAGGGGTGGGGGCCTAATGCGTGAACAACAGCAGTGACAATGTCGTTGATGCATTGTTTTGGTATTCCATCTGCTTCTCTGTCTGGGTATTTCTCTGCATAGCATCATCCACCAAGCCTGTCAAGAGAGGTAAGTTCAGGTTTTGGTTCCTCATTGATATGGGCGATTGCAGTCTTCAGAGCTTTAATCAATTCAGATTTATTCATTTTCTTGATATCACCATCTTCTAAATCCTTCACTTCAGCTATTCTATCGAGGGTAGCCATACCGAGAGATTACTTCGCTTAGGAGTGAAAAATATTATTTTCTGTACGTTTTCTATGAATATTTATGTTTGAAAATGGGCTTTAGGTGCGATATTGAGCAGCAGTAAACAACTCGGTTACCATGGCAACCAGGGAAAAAATCGAAAAGGGAGTATGGTAGTAAAATTTTCTTTGGCTCATAAAACGCACAAAGAACAAATAGTACTCCACAGATCACTATTGCCACTCAATCCCCGGCACTTCAATGGACATGCACAGCAATTATAAAAGCAAAATATCAGCTATATCTCACTTAAACCACACCCAGATCAGGAGCCCTCTTTGTTTACGTACAGAACAATCTGCCCTTTCCTTCACAACAGCAATGTTGTCAATGGGTAAGTATGCTTGTTTTCTATAATTTAATTATCTTAATGGGACCCGACAACATATTGCTGTTATGTGGGTAACAAATGAAAGCATTTAAGAAAAAAAAAAAAAAGGTTACAGGATGTCATCGTGTTTTACATTCCAGATGTTTAAAGGAACAACGCAAGCGATAAAAGAGTAACGATCTTCGCATACTGATATTATGTGCCCGTGTAAAAGGACGCTTAAATTCAAAATGGAATGGCGAAACGGCCACTATACCCAAGGTTAAGTGTCTTGTTACGTACGAAGCGCACTGATGAAATCTAGGTCAGTGGCTCTTGAATATCAAACTGCCACTAAACCAGGGGTTATGCCCAAAAGTAAGCTTTCGTCGGTATTGATTTTGAGCTCATACGCTTCCAAAGTTCTGACAGTTTTCAAGTAATGAAATAATGCCTGCATCAAAACAGTTGTGGCGAGCACTGAAAATAGTCAAATCTCAGACACCAGAAAAACAATGCTACATTTGGTTTTGTTTGTATGGTGTTTTTACGTTGCTTGGAACCAGAGGTTATTCAGCAACGGGACAACGACTTTACGTGACTTCCGAACCACGTCGAGAGTGAACTTCTATCACCAGACACATATCTCACCATCAGTAGAATGCCCGAGAATCGAACTCACGCCCACCGAGGATGCAGGCCAATACCATGCCACCGAGGGGCTTGCTACATTTGGTGAATTGGCACCAATCTAATCACATTTCTTCGAAATTTCATGCCTCATAGGATTCCAAAGGCGCATGAAGGAAGTCTGTCATTTTGGTTAATTGTTGTTCGATTTGGTAAACATAAGTACCCGTTATTTAAACCAGTAGGATGTAACATTTTTATATCACCAGAGTGCATGGAAAAAACATCTGCTATCATGCTTCACTTCACTGATGTATCCCAAATATATGGTTGCAAAGTGTGTATTTTGTTTAAAAAGGCCTTCTTATCTACATAGCATTCTGTTCGATTACCTTAAAAGACATTCATATATATAAGCGAATACCACAGGAGAATTAAAAGCAGAAATCCGTACCAAGCGCTTTCGTCTTTATTGAGGCATTGTGCCTCGACAATGCCTCAATAAGGTGAACGCGGTTGTACGGATTTCCCGTCATTTTCCTGTGGTATTCGCTATAATGAAGTCATGTGCACCGACTGTAGTTTTTACCACGCACACACCCCACACACACACACACACACACACACACACACAGACATATATATATAATATATATATATATATATATATATATATATATATAGTATATATATATATATATATATATATCTCCTTAAACCCACGGTAGAAAGGTAAGTGAAACAGGGACTTGGAACAAGTACTTTCGTAGTATATATTCTACATTTTTTAAGTGAACTTGAAAATATAGAGCATACCAGAAAGTACTTGTTTCCAAGTCCCTGTTTCACTTACCTTTCTACCGTGGATTTAAGGATATTCTCAGGTACGTGTTCCTTCGTGCTACATTAGATTATATATATATATATATATATATATATATATATATATATATATATATATATATATATATATATATATATATAATATATATTATATATATATAGATATAGTATATATATCTTATATATATATATATAGATATAGATATAGATATAGATATATATATCTATCTATCTATATATATATATATATGATAGATAGATATATATATCATATTCTATATCTATATCTATATCTAGATCTATATATATATATATATATATATATATAATATAATATATATATATATATACTATTCTGCCGATTCTGACTCCGGGTATTCTCTGCTTTCTTCTTTAATGGGGAAAATCATCTTTATTTTCTCCTTCTTCTCACGTCCTATATTCCACTCTTTTATTATTCATTCGCCACTGGCTTTCTCCCCTGTACACTGGCAGCCTCTCCTGGCGGCCTCCAGCGCGTTTCCTTGTATTCCAACTCCATCTCTTGTGGAATCGTCTCGATGTGGCTGTGACATTCCTCTTTCCTCAAGAACCTTTATGGCTCCGGACAAACTCTGCTGAAGACATTTCATTGTCTCCCACGGTTTGTTCAGTGGGTCCAAGTTGGCTCGTTTTTTTAAGAAAGGGAGGTGGTTGGAAGATAGGATTCCTCTTCATTCCCACCCAGTAATTCCCAATGTTCCAGATCGAGACGAAGAGGGAAGGGTTGGGGGAGAGTGGGGAGACTTTACCGAAATACATCGGTAAAGGTAAAATAGTTCAGAAATATGTTTATAACAAAAGGTTGAGGAGGTTGAAACGTCTCTACTTGGTACTTGACTTGAATTATATTCATATTTGCGGTAATTATGTCAGTTAACATATAGTCCTTGGACTTCCAATCGATGAAGGACAAGAAATAAACAAGCTGGGAGACAAGGGGTTGGATATAATTCCAAAAGACAAGAACAGATACCTGTTACACCAGGAGTGGGTTAGATTACTTCTGGGAAAACGGACAAATATACGAATAGCTGACAGAAATGAAGATTGGCAACCGAAGTGACCAATTTGCTGACCTAGATACATTTAAGAAAGATGATGAACTGCCAGATGTTATCTCGCCACCTACGAGAACCAAATTACTACAAATAAAAGAAACAGTGTCGCCATCGGAACTGAGATTCTTGCTAATTAGACGAGCCTTGTGAGGCAGGGAAAACATAATGTCTTCGCATGTAACTGCAATATCTTATGAGTGGGGGAAAGGATGATTTACAAGGACTGGTTGACTTGTGAAGGATATAACTGATTTGGGGTTTTTGGGGAACAGGACGTTAATTTTGTTGATTCTATTTCGATTTTTAAAAATTTCCATGAATGAAATAATAGCCAAACCACACACTAATACGTTTCAACGTTTTTTCTATCAGATGACTGTTATACTACTATTTTTGCAATAAAAGACATTTTCCACACCTGATGCTTACGTCACCACTTATACAAAATTGCTTGCAACGACAAGAAAGGAAAGGAAGGAGACGGGCTATGAATTGTAGCTAAAATTTGTGATGTTCTGCATCAATTTTGTATTGTCCGTTTTACTTCCTGGCATTTCTATTTCTCTTTATAAAAATCACCGGAAATGTTTCTCTGTTTAAGCTATTAAAAATAACGTGGCTCTGTAGGCAGCTAATTATTAATTGCAGAGTACGAGCCCAATTGTTTAACGCTGCCTCCGAAATATATACTATCGTTGAAAAGAGACCTCAGCAGGTTTGCATTACGTAAAAAAAACAAGTAAAAAATGCTTCAGCGCGATCTCATTTTCTGTACAGCGTATAATGTTATAATGAAACTCCCAGCCACGGCCCAAGAAACTACCACGTGCGGCCCATGAAACTTTCAGCAAGGCCCATTGGCGTGGGCTGTGTTGTTAGGCCTTATAGCGGTGCCAGACTCAACATCAATTCTAACTTTAAGTAAAATAAAACTACTGATGCTAGAGGGCTGCAATTCAGAATTTTTATGTTTGAAGGCTGGATGATCAACATACCAATGTGCAACCCTCTGGCCTCAGTAGGCTTTTAAGATATGAGGGCAGACGGAAATAGTGCGGACGGACAGACAAATAGCCATCGCAATAGTTTTCTTTTACGAAAACTTAAAAGAGGAAACGGGAAGAGTACAATAAATTTTTGACACTATATGTATGAAGGTTCTCCTAGCTTCAACATCAGTTTTATATCTGTTTCTTGCAATGAGCGAAGACCTCGACGATAGTATAGATTTACACATTTGTAATAATGTCAAACTGAATCCCATGTGGGCGAATCAATGAATGAAAACCTCTTATATAACCAGAATAATTATAATACAGAACGACACAACCACACACAGAGAGAGATCAGAGAGGGGGGGGGGGGGGGGGGGGGGGGAGATGAGAGAGAGAGATTGGGGGAGGGGGGGGGGGGGGGGGGGGGGGGGGGGGGGGGGGGGGGGGGAGAGAGAATGGACTCCCCCTTCTATCGTAACTGCAAAGAAAGGGGCTAATCATTGTGACCATTGCATCATTAGTCATTAGCCGAAGAGGCCAGAAAATGCAGTGGCGAGCAGATGTGACTTCTTTTTTTTTCCAAAGAATTCCTCCCAACCATTTAGACACAACACGAGATTGTCTGAGTGATACGGCTCTCGGACCCAAACAGGAAAAAGAAGAAAATGAAGGTTTATTTGCTGTCTTTATGGCTGGAAGTGTGGGCGTGGAAACCACAAGCATAAATGCAGATGATTGTTGCGTAAAGTTCAACACGTGTAACAAACCAAATCTCCAGTGTCATATTTCTCTCAGTAATCGAAAGGAAAGTTATTGTCAGCTTCAATTAAGCCAGTTGTGTGTTTGCACTGGATGGTAAGGAGACCAAAGGGGCTTTGATTTCAGATATAAAGAATAAACTGGTGTCTGAGGTAAGAGCACTAAGGAACAACCTGATTCTTGGGGCATGGAGTCTCCCCCAAAAACTAACGATAGCTCTATATTTAGAAATAAGGTTTTAATCTGAGCCAAATCTTGGCAGCTTTGTGTCATGAAATGTTATTTGCTCCGCCAACTGCGTCAGACTAAAGCAGGTGGATATCACGTATGAAACACTTTTCTTTTAAATTCTCTCTCTCTCTCTGAACTCAGTAACATTTCAGGACATGTCTTCAATTCTTATGTATCTGTCACTATGTGTACTCGTATCTCCCGTTTTTCATTTCTACTCCTGTTCATTACCTTGCCTCTTTATATTTTTTCCTCATTACAAACTACATTCTTAGTGGGGGGGCCCCCACTTATAGCTGTTGTTTATTTCACTTTTCTATTTTATTTTGAGTTATTGTAAATGGAAGATATATCCAATTAGTTGTTAAGATAAAAAAAGAAAGAATACATGAATGTGTCCAGAACTGCAAAATATTAAATCTTGACGTCGGTACTGACATATTTGTCCGTGGCCGAAAGTTGTTTAATGTAAAAAGGATGTTTAATGAAAAAAGGATGTTTAATATAACGAAAGCATAAGCATGATGGAAAATAATTGGTATAATGAATGTGTCGAATCTTGAATATTCTGCTGCACAGGAGAGGATTTTTTTTTAATATGAATTTACTCGTTTTAATTACCATGTACAAAATACAACGAAACACAAATATCAACGCTTCTGGAAAGAATATGGTTTTCTACCTCATCATTGGAACGATTTTCAATTCCATGACATATTCTTCATATCATCTGATAGATGCTTCGGTTTGTATCTCTTCTCGACTTTCTGTCACTTTGCGAAACCGTTTTCGGTAAAGGCTGGAAACCTGATATCGAAATGATAAAAAAACTCGATATTGAATTAGAAAGACTTTCTATTTCAGGTCTTCTATTTGGCTTTCTGTAAAAGAAAACTCGAGATGGCTATTTCTCCGTCCGTCCGCACTTTTCCTCTCCGCCCTCATATCTGAGAAACTACTGAGGCCAGAGGGCTGCAAATTGATATGTTGGTCACCCACCCTCCATTCATCAAACGTACCAGATTGCAGCCCTCTAGCCTCAATAGCTTCTATTTTATTTAAGGTTAAAGTTAGTCATAATCATGCGTCTGGCAACGATACAGTGGGATAGGGGGGGTTGGGGCGGACGGATAGCCCATCACCGGACCGCGGTTAAAGTTTCATTGTCCGTGGCCCATACAGCATAATACCGAGACAACCGAATGATATATTTGCGATCCGGTCTTAATTATACCCTGTATAGAAAACTCGATTTCGCCAAAGAAACTTCAACACATTTCTTACTTGTTAATCTTTATGTTCTCCAATACTCTCTTCAGAATCGTCCCTTTACACCATCTTATTAACTGCTTGACTGGCAATCGACGTCAATACCATCCATTCGACGACTCCGTATTCTCACTTCCTCAGATTTTCAGTTTTCATTGCAAATGTCAGAGCGCCTCTCTCTCTCTCTCTCTCTCTCTCTCTCTCTCTCTCTCTCTCTCTCTCTCTCTCACCGTAATCTTTCAGCATCCATCCTCTTTAAAAGATCATGTCCCTTCTGCTAAGTTTAATCTTCTGGCCCATCCAGAAAAAAAGGGGGCTGCATCTTGAAGCTGCACATTCTTCGAGATTTCAGGCTAGGTCCATTTGTCTTCCTAACCGGTACAATTAATTTTCTGAAGAATCTGTCTCTCCGCTCTTTTTACTTTTTTTCTTCTTCTTTTTCGTCTTATTCTTCTTCTTCTTCTTCTTCAGACAACAGAAATGTGGTAATCTACTCATCCTTTTAATGCAAAGTTGCTTAAAAGAGAAACTGTTAGATAAGATATTAATTATCCGTAGTACAAACGAAGATACCTGTCAACGAAATACTTTCAGTTCCTTACCAACACATGAGGGACCAACCGTTGGAATATAAATGAATAATTTTGACTTGCCTGCAAATAATGTATCATTAAGGCATCTGAGTAATTCTACAACCGGTATCATACCTTAAAATGTGACCAAATAAACGCATCGGTTCCCTATTGCTTAGTTACCGGAATGTAGTCTGATTAAATGGAGTCACTATTTAACAAGATGCCAACTTGATTTACCAGGCCATCGTGAACCTTTTTATCTTTATAACTGCCGATTCAACTTCCTCGTCGAACGAGTGGTTTTCGTACTCGCCTACCGATTCGGGTTTTGGTGGCGGATCGTCCCGAGTTCGAGTCACCGCTCTGCCAACGTGGAGTCAGAGAAATTTGTTTTGGTGATAGAAATAAATTTCTCGATTTACTGTGGTCCGGATCCCACAGTAAGCTGTACGTCCCGTTGTTAAGTAACCAATTGGTTCCTAGCCACGTAAAAATATCTAATCCTTCGGGTCAGCCCTAAGAGAGCTCTTATTCAGCTTAGTGGTCTGGTTAAACTAAGATATACTAAACTCGCGGTAAAAGTATGCGTTAACAACTTCTCCTTTTGTAGTAGATGATAGACCTCTTCTTAAAAGTAAGTGGTAGTTCGCTGACCCTGGAAATACATGAGAAGGGAGTGAGAATCCCTTAAAGATTCTTCTCACGTTCCGAAATCTTCATCTTGGTCAGTGTCTTTACTTCGGGATTTTCAGGGTGCGACCAAATCTCCAGCGTTGAACCAATGGGCGGAAGGAAGGGCATTTTCCGCTCGAACTATTATTGGTCACGGGCGTTTTTCTCCAGTCCTCCAACATCTGCCCCGTAGAGGGGTAGTGCACCCAGTGTACCTCACGCGGTGCTCTGTAGGCATTACTTGAGGTTCTCTGTAGCGTCCCTTCGGCCCCTAGCTGTATACCCTTTCATTCCTTTTACTGTATCTACTGTCATATTCTCTTTCTTCCATCTTACTTTCCACCACCTCGTAACAATTGATTCATTGTGCAACTGCTTTGAGGTATTCCTCCTGTTACTTTTCAAACCTCCATTAATCTCAATTTTCTTTTCAGCGCTGAATGACCTCATAGGTCCCAGCGCTTGGCCTTTGGCTTAAGTCTTATATTCCTCCCTCTGACATCTCCAGCATCAAGTAAGTCCACGATGCGTCTGTGAGGTTTTTCCATTGGGATCTCGTTCAAACGTCAGCTATTTCCACCTTATTCGTTACTTCATAAAAATATGAGACTTCAGTGCCATATTTGTGACTATCTTTTAAAAGCCATCCCATCAGAGCCTGCAAATACTTATAAAAAAAATCTTATTGATATCAAATTTTTGCAGAAACTGCGACAAAACTGTTTTGCATTGTTAAAAAAAGAATGATGTCGGATAGAAATTCGAATGTTTTTACTTGACATATGCAGTAACCAGGCAGTTTGTATCAACTTTCGAAATTTTATTGCATATGGAAAGTGGTGGAGAAGCCTCTTTCCATTCTTCCCCGTCCACCAACCAATTTCCCACAACCGATAAAGGAACTTTTCCTGTCATGCCTTCATTCTCTGAAAGGACCGTTTAATATCATTATTATGTTTCAGTGTTACTTGGGAGGTAGCGCAGGCTACGACGTTCGGACCATTTCAAGAGGATTAAGAAAATTATTTCGAGAGAGACTTAATCGAGATGACATAATTATTCACGTATTTAACCACGAAGGGGTAAGTCAGAGAGCTTTATTTCCATGTAATGTACATTAAAATTCAGTGTGTAAAAAATAATTCTTTAATTCACTCATTTGTGTATCAAAAGGGTCTCGTAGTTCAAAGGATCCGGCATTTGCCTCGCTAGCCACATTGGGAAGGAGGGTGGACTGCCTGCCATGTTTCCCCCTACCCTTCCGATCTCCTACCTACCCTGACCCAACCCCGGGCGAGACAAACAGGTTTGCAAGATGGGGGTGGATGTCTTCCCTACCCTCCCGTTCCCCCACCTACCCCGCCCCAACCCGGGGTTGGGACGAAAAGGTTGCAAGAGTGAGGGTGGATGGCTTCCTACCCTCCCGTTCTCCCTAACAGCCGCCACCATGGGCGGACAAACAGGTTGCCACGAGGGAAGGTGGGTGCTTCCCACCATCCGGTTCCCCCCTTCGCACAGCCACCAACCATGGGCGGACCCCAAAAACAGGATTTGCAGGAGGAGTGAATGGCTTCCTACCCTCCGTTCCCACAACAGCCACCACCATGTGGCGGACAAACAGGTCTGCAAGAGGGTGGATGTCATCCCAACCTTCCGTTTTCCCCACCCCGAGGCGGACAAATAGTTTTGCAAGCGGTGGGTGGCTGTGTCATGTCTCCCCTACAGTCACCCGGGAGATCCACTCAGATTTTATTATATAGAATACTTTGTGACATTGACACCAAATCCTACCTAGTACTTCTCCGCTATCCTCATAAAGTCCTGTTTCAGTATGTGTGTCCTAAGTACTCTTCTATCTATCTCATTGCTTCATTCATATTGTACCTCGACCGGGTAATCATCAGTTTGTTTGTTTGTATGGTGTTTGTACGTTGCATGGAACCAGTGGTTATACAGCAACGGGACCAACGGCTCCATGACTTCCGAACCACGTCAAGAGTGAACTTCTATCACCAGAAATACACATCTCTCACACCTCAATGGAATACCCGAGAATCGAACTCGCCAACAGCATACGACCACGCCATTGAGGCGCATTAATCATCAGCTGCACTTGAAAGAAAAAATCTCTTCTTACCATTAAATCCATTACTATTCTTCTTCAGACACTGCGATTTCTCATTAAATAAACACATTTCAGAACACATTCCCAAAAGAATCTTATCTGTCTTATATTCGCATAAGACTCAAAACTCAATCACCTTTCATTGTAATCAGGCCCTGAAGGTTGACCACCATTTCAGTCCTGCAATCTCATCTAAGTCTTTATTCACTACAGCATCACTTTCTCTCACCGTCACACTTCTATCTTTTCCCTGCAACGTGGCCTTAAACCTCCTATCGCTAACCAAAGCACTTTTGAGCTCAAATTTCTTGTTAAAATACTCGAGACACCTTATATCAAGTAACAAACGCTCCGATGTTTCTTCGGCGCAATTGAGTTCTCTGTACAGTGTATAATCAGGGCCACTGAAAATAGATCTATCTTTGGGTACTCTCGGTACAATGGTGTATGACCGCATCCCATGAAACATTTAACCACGGACCGATGCTGGCCTTTTCTATATCGTTGCAGAT
>NC_061097.1:29993471-30010971 GCF_015104395.2 Macrobrachium nipponense
TGGCTTAGCAATGGTTTTTGAACGACAAAGCCCTTTTGTGAGATTAAATACCATATTCAGAGTGTCTGCTTGTGGAAATGTGTTGGATTTCTGTGACTGGGTGAAAGGGGTAGAGAAATATGCATCTGTGAGGATGTGGTGCTGAGGAGAGAATTGAACTGGACTCAGCAT
The DNA here is from genome assembly GCF_015104395.2 of Macrobrachium nipponense. Taxonomy (NCBI): domain Eukaryota; kingdom Metazoa; phylum Arthropoda; class Malacostraca; order Decapoda; family Palaemonidae; genus Macrobrachium; species Macrobrachium nipponense. The sequence goes on from NC_061097.1 coordinate 29,993,643, forward strand.
TTTTGCCCAGGCAGTCTGCCTCGAAGGAGCTCACACTCAGTCTGGCTTATGCGTGTGATGTCGAGTGCATTCCCGAGACGATCCGCGTGTGTTATCAGTGTCTTGCGCAAATTCCGAGTTTTTTTTGTTCTCATTATGAGTGGTGAGTGGTTAAAGAATGTTTTATTTTTTTTTTTTTATACTCAGGGAGGGTTTTTTTTTAAAATAATTCAGTGTAATGGGACTGGTTTAAAATACATTTTTTTCCATAGTAGTAGAAAGTGACATGTTTTCTTCATTGGCACATGTTAGAACAGACGTATCGTCTTTGTTTGGTGTATGTGTTTGTTTATGATGTTTTTCATGCATGCGAACTGTGCTTGGGTTGCATTTCTGCTTGGAGACAGCAGCCACTCATTCTTACGGGCTCAGCAAATTTCTGCTAACCGGCGCAGAGAGGTTGTTGCAAGGGGGGGAGGGTAGTGGCTTGCCTCGGGGGTATTGCATGGGAGGGTACTGCTACTGCTATTGGCATACCTAGGGGGTCCTCAGACACTGTTCAGGGGGGAGTGTCAATGCTCGATGGAGGGTGAAACTTTTTTTTTTCTCAGTGTGGGTGAACTCCTTCCTTTTTTTTTCTCTTTGTAGGGGTGTTGGGAGACGAATTTTGCCCTTGAAAATGATTTTCCAATGCCAAGACACCAGCTGATTGATTAGTGATGAAGTGAGGGATACCCAGTAGGGTTTTTATTAGAAAAAGATTATCTTTCTCTTGGATGAAGAGAAAAGGAAATGAAAGAGATTTTTCTTTCTCTTGAATGAGAGAAAAGTAAATGAAATGCATGGGATGTGGTGTATGTTTTTCCTTATGCTTTGGAATGCACAAATATGATGGGGACACAGAGATTATTATTTTTTTTATTGTGTTGAGAGATTACTTTAAAATGGTGCTGAGTGATTGGTGTCGAATGGTGTTGGTTTGGGTGTGGCAATGGTGGTGTATACTGTGGGTTTGGCAATACTGGTGTATGCTATTTGAATTGCACCCTTACTTGAGATCTTAGCAAGAGAAATTATTACATGGGAGAATTATATTATTATTATAATTGTTATATTGTACAAGATATTTTAGGGAGGGTTACTTAAGTAGAATTATCATTACGGGGGACTTGTTTTCCTTATGAGAGATTTGAGATATTTCATGGGAGATTATTTTATAATTATTACAGAGAATTATTACAATGAATTATTGGGAGAAATCTTGTGGTTAATTATTTGTTGAATTTTTATAACTTTAGAGAATATTTCAGTAATCCATGAGTGACAAGTTTTGCTGAATCTTGGTGAATTGTGTTGAATCTTGCTGAACTTTTGGTGAATGGACAAGCATTAACATTGGTAATGTTTTTTTTTTATACTAATACTAGTGATTTTGATGATCGCAATTTTGGTGGTTTTTGCTGATAATGATACTTCTGATACTGTTTTTTTTTTTTTTTTATTTACTAATACGTGGGTGTTGTAATGCTATCAACGGTGGTGAAATCTTTTTTGAATTTGGGAGGAACTAACACATTTTTTTTTTCCTTTTTTATGAGTTCAGCAGATAAATTGCTTGACATAACGTGGAGTACACGGGAGATAGTTGATAATGCCGTTGGTTTTTCTTTTCTCCTTTTTTTGGAAGTTAGCCATTGCTGACACAAGTTTTTTTATCATGGGTGAATTTGAGTTTATTTTTTCTCTCCAGTTTGTGAATATTTTTTAATATCTCAGTTCGTGACTTAGTCATTGTTCGGGAATGTTTTGTTTGTGTTTTCAGCTGTTTGATGCACAAAGAAATATATGGGAGAATTTTTGCAGTTTTTTTTTTAATGCATACGTAGTGGCACTACATTCTCTGGATATTTGTGTTCCATAAATTGTGAGTTTTCTTGCACAATACCTTTGTTGTATTTGTGACAACTTTGCCAGAGATAGGAAACTTGGCTAAGTTTAATGGCTTATGTCCGTAGTGCATATGGAGAAGTCTTTGCTTAGGACACTTTGAATTTGGAGTTTTATTACAATGAGTTGTGGAAAACATGGTGATTTTTTTTTTTAGAATTTCTAGACAGGTTTTATTTGCCGAGTTTTTGCCCTTTTTCAGCAGTTATGCTAAACGGAGAGAGTTTATAGTTTTTTACATATCACTGAGTATTCTCTGGAGAATTGGAGATATATTATTTTGGAGATATAATTGGAGGTATATTATTTTGGAGTTATAATTTGAGATATAATATATTGGAGATATATTTTTGGCCATTTGATATTTTCCAATGATGGTGAGAGCTATGTTTAGTTCAATTATTTTACAGCCATCTTTGTTGCAATGGAGACACATTTTTGAGGAGACATGGGGCAATATTTGTGAGTGTGTGGGCTGGATGCTTTGCGTGCACATTTTTTTTTGGAGGTGGGATTTCATTTGATATTCCCGCTTGGAGATTTGATATTTTTTGGAGACTTGTTTTTATTCCACATGGAGTTATTGGTGAAATAGAGGTAAGTATTTTTATTTGCCGAAAACAGAGGTGAATATTTTTTATTCCTGGAGTGGTGGTTTTTTATTAACATGTGGCTATCGGAGAAATAAGAGGGAATATGGTGTGGATGTGGTTACTAATTAAATGGAGGAAATATTTATACCACCGGAGTGGTTTTATTATTAATTTAGTGAAATATATGGAGATGGAATTAATCTTTGGCGGGTGACCCTTTTTTGGTTATGGAGTTTTTTCGAGGCAAGAGAAGATTTCTGTGGTTCCTTCTTTTTGGTTTCGTGACTATTTGGAGGCGAGTGGCATTACTGCATTACGAGTCTTATGGAGATATTGTGCATTTTTTATGTTCACAAGTGTGTTATTTTTGGAGGCATATAATTGCTGCATTACAAGTTTATCATAAGTTTTTTTATCCCGAATAGGCGATAATCTTTATATAATTGGGCAGTGTCATGTGAGAGATACGTCTTCGAGACAAATTTTTGACACATTAGTCATATCCTGGAGTTAATTTCGTGTCAATATAGACCTTTTTCTATAGAAATCATGAGTTTCCGAACTTGCGGAGTCTTGACTAGACATTTTTTTGTGCCACAGTTTTGAGCACATGTCCGCAGGTGGATTTTCTGCTGACAAGCGCTGTGCTGATTCCTTTCCTCTGATGGTGATTGCTCAGAGTTCTGCAATATCTGGAAATGTTGACAATAGTATTTCACGAAAGCTCATGGGTAAGAGTTTGCTTTCTGGCCGTGTCAGTCGATAAAAGTTGCGATGTCAAAATGCGTAACTATACATGGGGCATTTCTTGGGGAAAAAAATGTGGGCTATGTATATTATGCATATATTATGTGTTTTGTGAAGGGGGAAGTTTACTTGTGATTATTCTTTTTTTCATTTTTCTTCCTTTTCCTACGAGAGATGTAATTGTGGTTGAGTTTTAAATAGCATTTCTTTTTGGCCAGGAGATGTGATTTATCGGGGGTTGTTATTTACATAAATGGGAGTTTGACATTAAGTCTCATTGTTATATTAGAAGTAAGGGTTCTTGCTATTAAACATTGGAGATTTTTACTGATTTTGAGAGTTGCTGTAATATCAGAGCTTGGGAGAACATTTTTGTTTTTGGGTTTGGGCTTGTTACGTGATTTTTTTTTTTTTTTTTCCTTGGGCTCAGTGCCTTTTTTCTTTTTTTTTTTTTACTATGAGAACATTCGAGTTTGAAATGTGAGTGATAGAAGTCCGTTGGGAGTTTACTGTAAGTTTTGGGAAATGGTGGTTGCCATGATGTGTGAATTTGGAGAATTGAGTTGGAGAACTTGATTTTTTTTCTTTGCGAGTTGTGATAATGACTTATGAATTAGTGGTCATATTAAATGGAGTTAATTGGGAGACGTTCAGTTAGTATTTGACATTTTTGAGGTCATTATTTTGATAGAAGTAGATATCTGGGGTTAATTCTTTTTTGATTGACCGATGACTTGACTGACATACTAAGACACCAAAAGTCGTTCCCCGACGCTAGCAAGACGTCCACCAGCCATGCAGAGATGTTGCTGTCGTTTATCCAGGGTGATTACGAGAGTTTCTACGTGTCTGCAGAGTTCTACAGCGCTTTTGGGTCTACAAAGCCGTTAGAAGTTACAGTTAGGGAGGCAATCCATATTCCTACAGCGTGCTGCAGTCTGTTCTGGAAGTTGCAGACAAGCAAAGAGGGATATTCAAGAATCCAGGATGAGAAAAAATTCTAGTGTTATTTGAGATGAAGCGTGATAGACTTTATAAATATAATGCCAGAGGATTGCAGTATTACTTATATTTTATTTTAAGCTGCCTGCCAATGTTTTTTATATATATAAGCTGTTTTGTTTGACCATTTGCTAGGTAGGAGCTAGCAATTTAGCGTCGCCGAGCTTTCTGTGAGTCCTAGGAGTTTGTAATTAATAATATATTTAATATGTCATTGTGACCTTTTGGAATGCAGAGAACAGAGCCGAAGTAACGACCTAATAAAGCTGATAAATGATTTCTGTGATGGCGTGATTCGAAAGTGCATAGTTAAGCAGGGCAACGTTCGTCCTGTAGTTATGTGAGTTCATGGGTCTTTTTCAAAGTGCCTTTGGGAAACTGGTTGTAGCCAGTAATATGAGGCGTTAACGAAGTGTGCATTCATATGTGCGTGTGCGCCTCTTACTTTGATAATGGCGTCTTTAGCCAAGTCTATGGGAAGACTTGCACAGAAATCCGAGGGAGAAAGGCAGCGCCACGATGGCAGATGCCAAAGAGTTTTTGTTTATCAGTGAGTGAGAATCCTGGCTTGGCAATGGACGGTGAGTGTGGAATTACTTTAGCCAAAGGGGATGGCTTGTTACACATTGTAAGAATGTTTAATCTTTAACTTTGTCTTTAAACTTATGTGTGCTAACGATTGTGTTTCTCCTGTCTTTGTAACAGACGATTCTGGCGAGGGAATTGAGTGTTCTGGCAAAGGGGGACCATATGGTAGAATAGACAATTGGTGTGACAAATTACTGTTTTAGACATTTTAATGTTGGGAGGTTAACTGAGTTAAGTTAGTCTGTGAGAATTGATTTATTATCTTTCCATTGTTAAATAAATGTTGTATTTTTGTAATACAAGACTCTCATTTTGATTACCTGACAGAATGGAGAGAAAGAGGTGGAGAGAGAGAGAGAGAGAGAGATAGTGTATCGGTTTGCCTGACGCTCGGGGTTCCACGTTTACCAAATAAATAACGAGATTAATAACACGATATATATATATATATATATATATATATATATATATATATATACATACATACATACATATATTATATAAATATATGTATATTTAACGTACAAAAATATATATTTAATACATCCACATAAATGGATATTTACTTCTTAAATCTAACAGACCTATATCTCTCTCTCTCTCTCTCTCTCTCTCTCTCTTTATATATATATATATATATATATATATATATTATATATAGTATATATAATATAAATATATATTTAACTAATACATACAAATGCATATTCATCTCTTAAAACTTACAGACCAGTAAAAAGCCATTTGAAATCGCCAGTTCCAAAAAAAACGTAATTTTTCTCTATGAACTAATGAATCATGATATATTTAGAAAAAATCTTACCAACTTATTTCGGAGAATGACCCTTTTTTGAACCGCCAAAGAGCTCTTCTCTGACGTCCAATAACACGGCTGTGATATTCTCCTGATCCTCTTATGAAGAGCCGAAAGCCGATGAAGGATCCGCCCCGGAAATAAAAAAATAAAAATAAAAAAAAAAAAAAAAAAAGGGGGAGAAAAGTCCCAAAAAAACTTTGCCCGCCGTAAAGGGAAATTTTCGCCGCCCGCCTTTTAATAATGGCGCTGTTACGGATTCAGTGATTTAGCTGTAAAGATATACGACGATCATTTGAAATTCCTCTCTCTCTCTTATTATGCAGCTATTCATTGCGATGGCGCTGATGCCACATGGAATTTCCGATGTCTCCCTCGGTGCCGTTTCGACAAATGCCGCCCCCTTCTCATAGGTCTGGGTAACAGACGTGTCGAAAAGAGCTCTCTCTCTCTCTCTCTCTTTTGTTGGTGGTTAGCTCTCACACTACTTTATTTTAAATTGACTGCATTTAACCTTTACCCCTCTGCGAAGAAGATACGTACATGCATACATGCTCTCTCTCTCTCTCTCTCACTTAAAAGTTTGATAGTCCCATTTTCTTCATGTAAATGAAACAAGAGAGTTTTGCCGTGACTGCTTACTACATCATTCGTGTATCGATTCTTTGAACGTGTTTAATTAAAAAAAAAATTCCGTGTTTTCTTCTTTAAAAACTCACATAGAATCTTGAACAACGGAAATATACAGCAATTCTCATCTTGTATTTAAAGTTTATAATAGTAATACAAAGGCTTGACCTTTTAGATGCTCAGACCAGAAGCGTTATATCCACCGCGTTTCTTCCTCTTTATTTGTTTCGAAATCTGTGCGGTGAGAATCAGACCCCCTCGGAGGAGACTCGAGGTTAGAGGGGAGAAAGCCATCTAAGAGAGATGAGGGTTAAGACCATTAATTTCAAAGCGATGTTCCGTTCGAGTGACATCGAATGTCAAATGAGGCCTTCACATGCTGTCTAGTCAGTGAGCTGTGCCTTATTCTTATCGTTCTGGGTTCGTTCTCTACTTATATGTCTTTGGTAGATCTAGTACTTTAGGGCGAGTAGTGTTTTATAAGGCGGCACGATAATGGATAATAGCTACCTTCGTGGCCCTATTGAACTAACGCAGAATGGTAACCATTGAATAACCATTGAATCTATGGGACAACAACGAAGGCGCTTTAATAACAACAGAGATTCAATCAGCTAATTGGCCATAACAATATAGTATACAGCAACAGCAGCAAAGATGGAAATCGCTCTGATTAAGCCTTAGTTTCATTACGTCTAAGTGCAAACACAGATCAAGGGTACCTCAGGTATATGCAATTGCTCTTTTATTATTGGAAGGATTAAATTGTGTAGACACAATTTCAATCCACCCAGATTTATCTCACTTTTCTTTGTTAAGTTAAATTGAGTATAGAATTTAGGCCAAAGGCCAAGTACTGAGATCCATGAGGTCCCTCAGCACTGAAACGGAAATTGAGAGTAAAACGTCTGAAAGGTGTGAAAGGCAGAAAACCTCGCTGTTACACTAAGAATCAATTGTTGGGAAAGAGTGGAAAGTAATTGATGGAAAGAAGGAGAATGTGAAAGGAGGTACAGTAGAAGGAATGATAGGGTTTGCAGCTAGGGGCCGAAGGCACGCTGCAAAGAACATTAGTTAATGCCTACAGTACACGGCCTAAGGTGCACAGACGGCACTACCACCAGCGGGACTTTTGTTTAAACTTTAAAATGTAGGGCAATAATAAATTTCATTTAAACATTAAAAGGATTAAACAAAAACTTCTTTCAGTTTTCTTCTGAAGATGGAAAAAAGAACACACAAGATTAATGAGTGTAACTTCTTTACTTGTAAGTATTAATGTATTTACAAAATTCTCGAGTGTTAAGTAAAATACTATGTAAATACTTTATATATATATACATATAATATATATATATACATATATATATATTATATATATATATATATATATAGATCTATATATATATATATATCACCATAACCAGTACGGCTGAGGTCTACTGATCAAGTAGACGTAAGCTCCTGTCTCTTAAGAATTTTTTTAATACACATCTGACATAAGCGTGTACTTTTATTACTTCAATACACACACACACACACACATATATATATGTATATATATATATATATATATATATATATATATATATATATATATATATATATGTGTGTGTGTGTGTGTGTGTGTGTGTGTGTGTGTGTGTGTATATATATATATATATATTAAAATGAACATTTCTTATCAATTTCCATATAATTTGCATGCATACACAAATAAATGCAGACATTCGTGTCATAATCTTCCATTGCATTGTACAAATGATTATTATTCTACAATGCAAAGTTTTTAGTTCTAATCTTTCCCGAAAATTAAGTGACGCCCACTTTCGCTTTTTGACCTTTTCAGAACAGAAAGTTGGTCCTGATCAATTAACTTGTGTATTTGTTTTGTAAGTAAAAGCAGGTTCCAGTTACATTTACGACTCTTCACTCAAGCCTTGAATAAACGAATACTTCACACAAATATTAAATCAGTGAAAGCAGATTAGTACGCACCCTGACAGGTCATAGATTAATTCATGACGGACAGAAAAATTAACCCGTTCAATCATGACCTTCTTGGGTCAAATCTAAATTCTCAGGGTTAAAGCACGATGGAAATGAACATTGTTATCGAAAGGGAATGTGAACTATTTCCTGACATCCACTTTCCCAATAATAATAATAATAATAATAATAATAATAATAATAATAATAATAATAATAATAATAATAATAATAATAATATTAATTTGTTTGTTTGTATGGTGTTTTTACGTTTTATGGAACCAGTGGTTATGTAGCAATGGGACCATCGGCTTCACATGACTTCCGAACCACGTCGTGAGTGAACTTCTATCACCAGAAATATACATCTCTCACCCCTCAGTGGAATGCCCAAGAATCAAACTCACGGCCACGAGGTGGCATGCCAACGCCATGCCGACCAAGCCACTGAGGGCAATAATAATAATAATAAAATAATAATAATAATAATAATAATAATAATATAAAATAAAATAAATAAAAAACAAAAAAACTCTGGTTCCAGCAGCTCTAAGCGGAGAGCCCCGATGCCGGCAAAAAGAATAGGATGGGAATGACAGACTTTTCAGGGGCGTGGTTAGGGAAGCTGTGTAGAACTGCTTGTCTAGGCAGATGTGTTTACAAGCCTGCTCGGATGCTAAAGAAGCCAATTGCCTTTTATTATTAAGGAGAAATTTATACCTTTCCTATGGGGAGGGTTGTTATCTTTTTCTTTGTGTTGATATACTTTTTTATATTCCTTTTATCATTCGTTATTTTTCTTGGCTGCCTGAAACGTTGATGAGGACGCCAAAGACTTAATGTCATTTATATTCGAAGTACTTGTCCATGACAAGGCCTAATTCATATGGTCAAGAAGTCGCAATTTAGGAAAAAAAAAATAAAAACGGAAGTCGGTTATAGTGCCGTCAGTGCACCTCCCTTCGTGCACTGTAGGCATTACTAACGATTGTTTACTGTTTCCCTTCGGCCACTCCCTGTACCCACTTTTTAGCCATTTACTTTGCCTCCATTCCTGCTTTCTTTCCTCCACCTTACTATCCACCCTCTCCAACTCCCTCTTTTCACAGTCTTCAGCGCTGAATTGTCATATCTCTAGATATAACATTTTCTAACTAAATAGTAATGTCATTGCACTGTGTGACGCTTCAGAATGCTGGATCATACAACAGAAGTAAATTCTAAACTTCCTATATTTTCAGAGAAATGGCATAATCGGAGTTATGCTCTTACGATTATTCAGTGACGTTGGCCCTTACGCTGAGCCGAAATGGCATCCCACAGTAATCTCAAATAGTTTAGAAAAAAATGTTCGTAGCAGCAAAAGAAAAGGAGACTCGTGCCTCAAACGACCAAGGAAGGATTCTACGAATTTGTAATTAAGCGTTTCCAATTTTTGCCGGTGAAATTTACTAATTGATGTGGACAATTAGACAAATATCTGCTTTTTAATTATTATTTTAAACCACAATTTAAAAAAAGGCATAAACAAACGAACAAACTAGTCCAAACTAAACTCATGTAAAGGACTTTCTAATGGAATATCCAATGGAATTTGATTTTTTCTTCTGTAAACGTGGAGTTTTATTCATCATTAAATTCACTATTATATCTTTTTTCCAGACTTTTAAGAAAGTTCATTTGAAATGTCATTAATGAACGCAGCAAGTCATTGTCTAAGGGTTGACAGTAATTAATGCGAAGTCTTTGTTGACAGGATTCTTCTGGGAATAAGGAAAGATTTTTGTCGAAGAATTTTTAATGAAGGAATTATATTTTCTTCTGTCAGTCATTCGACAACGTGATTCTCAGAATCCTTGATGTTCTTCATCCTGCTGCAATATTCAGTTGCATATCAACTGACATCTTGACTGTCATGACAAATACAGTTTTTAACTGAAAGCTCAAGTGACAGAATTGACTTTCTTTAACCTCTGACCTTTTCGTATTTTCTCCTTCTCATATTTTCTGAAGTTCAGTTTCCTTCGGCTCAGTTCCTCATCATGGACATTAATTTACCTGAAGGGACAGAGAGAATATGGTCTGTTTTAATTAGAGTAATGTCCTAGCAAACACCTGCATCACTTTGTGAAGGTTTGATTGGCGTCAAATTTGTGATACATCTCGCTTTGCATCGCTTGTAAACTGGAAGGCGTTTAATTAGCTATACAGATATATCTTTACATAAAGATATGGATGTGGACTTGAGTTGGATATGAGTTCAATATAGAATGTAGGCCAAACGCCAATCGGACCTATGAGGTCATTCAGCGCCGAAATGGAAACTGACAGTAAAAGGTTGAAAGGTGTGACAGGAGGAAAACAGTTGCACTATGAATCAACTGTTAGGGGAGAATGGAAAATAAGATGAAAGAACGATAATATGAACGGAGGCACAGTAAAAGAACGAAAGTGGTTGCAGCTAGGGCCCGAAGGCACGCTGCAAAGATCCTTAAGTAATGCCTACAGTGCACCGCATGATGTCCTCTGACGAGACTACCCCGCTACGGGGGATATGGTATATGCCTATTTTCCTAGATACTAAACCCATATGGAACCTAATCAGCTGGTTTCTACAAAAAATCTAAATTCCCCGGAGACAATCATAAACCAGAATTGACGATATAAGTAAATTGTTTATCATTAGTGAAGTCAAATATTTCTGTGAAAAACTAATCGGCTCGTAATGTTTGACAAAGAAAATTATTCTTCAATAACAAGTTTTATCTATTTTTCTCGGATTATCTTCGGAAATATAATAAATTAAGCATCTATCTCTCCATAGTATCCAGCTTTAGGTGCCAAAGCGATGGCTTTCCTAAAATGTGATAACCGAATTTTAGTGGTTCCTCAGTTTAAGGGAGAAGAAAGGTTGAGTCATATTTATCAAATTTCATGAAAAAAAAAAAAAAACTTTAAAGAAATTCCAAGACTGTATGGGTCTCTTTCCTATGACTACTGTGGCGTAAACCACCTCAAGAGAATATCGTAAACTGACAGAATGGGCCTTACGGCAAGTGACTAAGAAGTCTGTGTTATCATAGATATCTCCTATTTCGAAGCAGTATTTGATTTGATTTACGACTGCTAAACTGACGTCATAACACCTAGGTTATTGACGGCGTAATAACATTTGATACGTAACTAAAAAGATAAAATAAATAAATAAAAGGGAGTTTCCATAAAGGAACTATTTAAAATATATATATATATATATATATATATATATATATATATATATATATATATATTATATGTATGTATATATATATATAACATATTAAATATATATATATATTATATATATATATACATATATATATATATATATATATCTATATATATATATATATATATATAAATTCATATCTGTAAATTCATATATACTATATACACATAATGAGCCTCTATATGGTTTAAAATTTGTCGAGGAGGCCCCCTTCCCTTACAAAGATATATAACTGCTCCATATTACAATCCTTACCGAGAATTCTAGCTAGGATCAAATGTCTTTCCCTTTCGCGTCCCCAGAGAAGGAACCTAAGTCTCAAATTCCCAAGACTGAGACATTCGACCAGCAAGTGTCTCAGAGTCACGGGCACAATGCAGTTACCGCCAAATGGAGGATTTTCACGAGACATCAAGAACTAACGAGTGAGTTTTGTATGTCCAATCCTTAACCTGCACAAAGTAATTAGTGAAGTATTACAATATTGTTTCTTCAAATGGCAAAAGTTGGCACATTATCAACCTTTTAGCAACTTCAGTCATGTGGTAACCTCATTCTTTTACACACAACACAAGAAACAGCTGTTTGGATTTCTTAACAATATTATAGGAAGACTATATGAGATTATGAATACAACTTATAAGCAATAACAGGTTATTTCGTTATCTCTTGTTCAAATCACATTTCCTTGAGCATACATTCAAGTGACGAATTTTGCATCTCATTGCTAGAAAGACTACGCAGTGCAAAGCCTTAGTTTCGTCTCTTGTTCCTGATTGAGTTATAAAGATAATTAATATTTTATCACAACAAGGCCTGTATTGTTTCTTTTATAACATACGAAGTGGCTGATGATTTGGGAATGTTCTTTACATGCGATTCAGTCCTGAGTTTAGAGTCAATAGGTCAATATAATCTTCAAATACTTTGCCTATAATCTTGATATACAATAGATTAATAAGCTACATTATTCAACAACCGGTTCTTCTTAATAGCTAAATGTAAAATAGACAAAATATGAAAGCAGTACTGCGTATAGTACTTTGATACATGCTGTCGGGGAATACTTTATTGTAAATATGCTAAGCAAATAGTGTATCGAAAATTAACCAGAATGAAAGTACATATGCAAACCCATCGTTCACAAAGATCCTTTAGAAATTAACACAATTCGCTTGGGAGACAAAAAAATAACCGTACATATATGATATGTATAAGTATGCGCGTATATTTTTCTTTACATTTCGCTTCCGTCATTATGCTCGTTAAGACTCGTCCTCGACCATTATTTCTTTTCCGAAAACGAGAGAGGAACTTTCAGACCCTCCATAGAAGACTCTTCTTCAGTTCTGAGTCTCTTCAGGAGAGTGGGAGCAGATGGGCATTCGAGTGTTGGTCTTCATTAACGTCGCTGCTCCTCCTCAGCTCCTCAATGGAGCCTTTGTTGCTTCCTGAAAGAACATCGATTGGTCGAAACTGTGTTTCTTCTAATGAAAAACTTTAGGCCCGCTCCCAACCCCGTCTTTCTCTCTCTCTCTCTCTCTCTCTCTCTCTCTCTCTCTCTCTCTCTCTCTCTCTCTCTGTTAATAATCATCTCATTTTCCCTTTTCTTCAATAGTCCACTTGCGATTTTGAATTTCACTTGGAATTGAGATACTTCATAGCAGTGATCATTTTCAAATGTAATGATCACCTGGGTGACAAAGTAGAAAAAAATTCAACACGCGTCTTAAAGGGCCCTTCTGCATACAAATAGCAGCTCTCTTTATTCATCTCAAACACAAATCCTCAAAACCAATTACGAAACAAAGAAAATACAATAAAAATAACGAGTAATAACGAAAACTATTCTATGACTTTGTTTCTCATTCTGTTTTCGTGCACAATGGTGTGCATGCATTTTGCATTTGAATTATGCATCTATTATGAAAACAAACAACAAAGACGTTATAGTAAAGGTCTGTGAACAGAGAGGAAGTTTTACAATATAAGGCCTTGTAAACACAAGAAAAGAGTCCATGTAATTAACAAAATGAGTATTGCTCGACAAGGCAGCAACATTCATCAAATTTCATAAAGCTTGAATGCTACGGGTTCCTTTTTAAGAATATGATACAGCCGCGAAGATCTTGATAGTATTGTAGGTAGTATAAATTGTTATATTAAAATACACTTCATAATGAATGAAAGACATCTAATATGGTAATGAAAAGTGAAATGTTAAAACATACACACACACACACACACACACACACACACACACACATATATATAATATATATATATATATATATATATATATTGGTACAATTATCTTGACCTTGAAAAAAGTACCTTACCATCTTGTGCCTACCCATTAACTGACTGCAGGAATTATCGATATTCGACTCATTCTTCCCAACTGCTTTTCTTAATCCCTTCTAATCCACTCACTTGCTGTTCAGCAGGAGACCGACATATTCCACTGCTCTCCCAATTGGCACAGCCGTTTCTTTTTCTCCAAAAAAACTTTTGGCAGACCTTCACCATCTGCCTTTCTTGCTTCACCTATTCTCTGATTCTCCAGTTATCTAATCCTGACATCATAGTCCTCATTTAATACTATTCATGCCTATACGAACCAACACCTATTCGTCCACCCTTGGCACTTAACCCATAGATAATCTGATGATCCTGGCTTCCATTGATACATCCACTCAATCTTCCTACCATTCAAGTTTTCTCGTTAACAAATTCTTCCAAATGATATCAACCGCATTCGTACTTTATCTCTACTATTACCCAACACTGTCAATTTCTATCATTCTTTGCTTAATTTATGATTTCTTTCATCCAACGACGTTTATTGCAACTTATAGTGGTTCTCAGGACTCATTCTCACAAATACTAAACACCGTGGAGACACACCCCCACACTACTCAATTCCGTATCTGATTTTTCTAGCATTTTCCTGCTTGGAGTTACGATTACCAAATAAATGTATTATATATATATATATATATATATATATATATATATATATATATATATGTGTGTGTGTGTGTGTGTGTGTGTGGGTGTGTGTATGTGAAATAAATGTGTAATATATATTATATATATATAGATATATATATATATATATTATATACACAGATACATGTGTGTTTTTCTATATAATACATATAAAAACAAATACATACATACTAGTACATAGCTGGTAATTTCCTTAAATAATATACAAAAATGCCGTCACATGGCGGTAAACGAGAAAATGAAAACCAAGTTTCGATATAGGGCTGCTCACTGGAACCAGGTCATCCACTAACGATAATAACAGCAATAACAGTACAGCAACTAGAAAAACCTTCCATAGCTATAACGACAGTACCGAACCCCTCGTAGTAACAGCTGCTGCGGTCAGGTGGTGAATGACCTTGTTGTTACCAGGGATGTTAATCAAGTAGTAATTTATCGATGTAGCTTACTTTGCACAAGGCTCCCTCAAGAACATTATTAAGGATTACCGGGAAAAGATGGGGAACTCGTAGTCATTCCTACAGTAAATGAAGGAATACAGAATTTAGGCCAAAGGTCCAACACCGGTACCTACAAGGTCATTCAGCACTGAAATGGAAATTAGTAGTAAAACGTTTGAAAGGCGTAACAGGAGGGGAAAAGTATATCCTTGTTTAACCAGACCACTAAGCTGATTAATAGCTCTGCTAGGGCTGGCCCGGAGGATTAGGTATTTTTACGTGGCAAGGAACCAATTGACCACCTATCAACGGGACCTACAGCTTATTGTGGGATCCGAACCACATTGCATCGAGAAATGAATTTCTATCAACAGAAATAAATTCGTCTGATTCCGCGTTGGCCGAGCCGAGATTCGAACCTCGGACCACCGGATTGGTAGCCGAGTCGCGAAAACCACTCGTCCAACGAGGAACTAATATAAATGGAGGAAAATCTCGCCGTTGCTCCATGAATCACTTGTTACAAGAGGGTAGAAAGCAAGATGGGAGAAAGAGAATACGAAAATAAGGTACAGTAAAAGGAACGAAAGGAACGAAAGGAAGTGCAGCTACGGGACGAAGGCACGCTTCAAAGAACCTTAAGTAATGTCTACAGTGCACCACATGAGGTGCACTCACGGCACTACCCCGCTACGGGGTCCTACCTAAGACTGGGCTAAGCGTTGTCCACGAAATAGATTTGATGACAGATAAAAGGCATGAAGATTTACACAAGAACGCTGTAATTTAAAAGCAGTGGTATGCTATATGTTTTTTTAAGGAATTTCTTATTTATGGAAAGGAATTGATTTCATAGAGCCCAAATCCCCGTGACCCAACAATGAAGCTTTCACTATTATTATTATTATTATTATTATTATTATTATTATTATTATTATTATTATTATTATTATCAGCAAACACCCACAAGAACCATCGACTTGAAATTCAAGCTTCCAAAGAATATGGTGTTCATTAGGAAGAAGTAAGAGGTAAATGGAAATAAAGATACCTCACTTATTAAAAATATTAATTATTAAATGAACAAGTAGATAAAAATGCATTAAAATGCAAGGAGCATAGTATAAGGGCAGTAAAGCTTTGTATTTCAGCTTGAACTTCTGAAGAAGTTCCAATTGCACGACTTCCTCTGGGAAGTTGCTCCACAGTCCAGCAGTGTGAGGAATAAAGGACCTCAGGAACTGAGGAGAAGTTCGACAGCGATGAACATTTATTCCATATTAGTCCTTGCTGTTCAGCGAATCTGGTTGCTCTCGGCAGATACAGGGGATCAGGGATCTAGTGTGATTGTGAAAGATCTCTGTTGAAATACAGATTGTAAAAAAGTGACAAACAAGAGACCCACCCTTCGATGTTTTAAGTCATAACTGCTACTATTAGGAAAACAGACTGGATTCAAGACTTCTTTCCACTAAGGTGAAAACCATCGATTGTAAAGCAAGAGAATTTCCTCTAACGGTGCCCATAAAAACAATTCAATTTATTGTCTTTCTAAAAACGTGATTAAAAATCTGCCACGTTAAGAGCGGATGAAGAAAAATAACTAATGGAAGCTAAGAATATGAAATTCGTACTTTTCTAGCAAATAAAGGGGTAGTGAACACAATCCCCATGTTCATGGAACCCTGGGTAAATTCAAAAAAATATGAATGTGTGATTTTTGCAAAAACGGAAAGGATCAGAATAAATAGGCTATATATCTATATATATATACGCATATATATATTATATATAGTATATATATATATATCTATATATATATATATATATATATATATATATGCTTTAAAAAATCACAGTAAATGCACGTGACTTCATTAAATAAGCGAATACCACAGGAAAATGATAGGCAGAAATCTAAGCGCTTTCGTCTTTACTAAGATATTGTCAAGGAACGAATGTCTTAGTAAAGACGAAAGCGCTTGGATTTCTGTCTATCATTTTCCTGTGGGTATTCGCTTTTATATATATGTGTATATATATATATATATATATATATATATATATATATATATATATATATATATATATATATAAATATATATATATATATATATATATATATACTATATATATATATATATATATATATATATATATATATATATATATATATATATATATATATATATAAACCGAATCACGAAATATGGAACGTGATGAATGTAAAAATAAAGACAAATCCACGAAGGAAAGAGAAACGACGTGGGTCCTGCAAGGCCTTTCGACTTCTCGTCCTTTACTTAGCAAGACAAGA
>NC_061097.1:30018471-30035971 GCF_015104395.2 Macrobrachium nipponense
AATAAGACTGCATGTTTTTTTACCTACAGGAACCCCGCCCAGACCCCCAGCAGAAAATTATTTTTTTCTACAAGGGCACCTTCCATCGGCGATATAAAGAAGACGAGCGAGCCCTACGGGAAATAATCAGGAATCACGTTTCCCCGACCGACAGCAATAAGCAGATCAACTTGATCATATTTTATACAAGTAAAAAACATGCAGTCATATTATGAAAAATAACCCCGCACCGTTGCAGGATCCCTTGAAGAGGACGAACGTCATTTACAGATACACGTGCCCAATCCGAGGATTCCTCGGAACTTACATCGGGATGTCGTCAATGCGCCTCTCCAAGAAGATCTCATGTCACGCGCAAGAAGGAGCAGTATTTAATCATGCAAGGACTGCACATAATAAAAGAATCCGCCGCAGCGACATCGTCGGTAACTTCGAGGTTATCGACCAAGCGCACCCGATCTACGTGGTTTGCGAATCTTGGAAGCGCTGCACATCGGGAGGGAGAAGCCCAGTTTGAACGTCACACAGGAGACCTTCCTCCTCCCCACCGCCGTCAGGAGAGCAGCAGACACCGCCCCACAACGACCATCGCACCAGAGGGATCCTGAGGATGATAGAAGCGTTAGCTCTCATCCTGAGGACGTCCCTAGTAACCCTGAGGGTGATCGCAGCTTAAGCTCTCGCCCTGAGGACGACCTGGTAGCACGCCCTTCGAGGGGACCTCCACCATCACCAATAAGGATGAGGCTCCGCCCACGAAGAGGACACCAACCAGGCAACGGGACCCCCTGATGACATCGCTCGTGACGTCACAGGTATTGTCCAATGAAAAGTGAGGTATCCGTTTCTTCAAGCCACCCGAATGCAATAAATAGCATGAATACATCTGATACAGACCATTGCACTCAGCGATCCCGTCCCGAAGATGGCCAAACGTGGTGGCCGAAACATATAGACGCCTTTTAAAAACCAGAAACGAAGAATAACAAGAAATACCGGATAGACCCCTGACGACTACGGCCTGTTCCCGATCTACGAAACGCGCCTGTATACCTGTTGACGACCCCAGCCTGTCCCTGATAAACTGTTTGCTTTTGATAACACCAGCCCGCCCGAAATTTCCGTTGACGACCTACAGCACGATGAACATTGGGCAGCTGCTTTATAATACCTGCGTGCCAGAAAGGCTAAATCATTAGGAGAATTGAAAGAATATTGTACAAAATCAATTCTGTGAATTCTGCCATTATTTTTAATAAATATTTATATTATTATATTATTACTTATTATTATTATTATTATTATTATTATTATTATTATTATTATTATTACAGTAGATGAAACCTATTATTATTATGGAACAAGCCTACTACAGCGTTCATTAGGAAGAAGTGAGAAGAGGTAAAGGGAAATACAGAAATAAAGCAAAACTACCGATAACAAAATAGCCTTCTGTTGTAACAATATATGTTTTATCACAAGCTCATATTTCAAATAATTTTGCTACGAAACCAAAGTAGCTGCTGGTTGTGCATAAATGAATGAGGTTGCCAAAGGAGGATAATGTACCAACTTGTTGACATTTGAAAAAGAGAGCTATTATAATACTTCAATAATGTTCTGCTTCGTACAAGATTTCCAGAGAAGATTGGACTTCTTAGACAACTGCCGTAAGGCCCATCTATCAGTTCACGATATTCACTTCGGGTGGTTTTATGAATAAGCCAATATACGCCTTACGCCACATTGGTCATCAACGAGAAACCTATACAATCTCGTTGAGCGGTTTCCACATTTTACCTGAGCGTTTTATATGAAATTTTATTTGAGCTTTATTTCATGAACATATTGGAACGATTTTCATGTAATTTTATTAGAGCGATTTTCATGAACTTATTAGAGCGTTTTCATGAATTTATTGTTTGTATGGTGTTTTTTACGTCGAATGGAACCAGTGGTTATTCAGCAACGGTATCAACGGCTTGACATGACCTCCGAATCACGTCGAGAGTGAACTTCTATCACCAGAAATACATATCTCTGACACCCGAGAATCGAACTCACGGCCACGAAGGTGGTAGGCCCAGACCAAATCGACGACGCCACTGAGGCGCTACTGGGCATTTTACTTAACATATAAATGTTTTACTATAATATAAAGATAGTTTCATTTAGCATCATTCTAGTTACGATTGTCTCGGGTAAATAGATGTTCTCCAGACAGCAGTTGATTAGATTCCGAATATGTTACGTAGAAAATAGGCTTTCAATATACATATCTTTATGCAAAGATATGTCTGTATATCTAATTAAATGCCTTCAAGTTTACAAGCGATGCAAAGCGAGATGCATTACAAAGTTGACGCCAATCAAACCTTCACAAAGTGATGCAGGCGTTTTGCTAGGACATTACTCTAATTAAAACAGACAATATTCTCTCTCTCCCTTCAGGTAAAATTAATGTCCATGATGAGTGGAACTGAGCCGAAGGAAACTGAACTTCAGAAAATATGAGAAGGAGAAATTACGAAAAGGTCAAAGGTTAAAGAAAGTCAATTCTGTCACTTGAGCTTTCAGTTAAAACCTGTAAACTGTCATGACAGTCAAGATGTCAGATGATATGCAACTGAATATTGCAGCAGGATAAAAAAACATCAAGGATTCTGAGAATGACGTTGTCACATGACTGACAGAAGAAAAATAATTCCTTCATTAAAACTCTTCGACAAAAATCTTTCCTTATTCCCAGAAGAATCCTGTCAACAAAGACTTCGCATTAATTACTGTCAACCTTAGAAAATTACTTGCTGCGTTCATAAATGACATTTCAAATGAGCGTCTTCAATAAAAGTCTGGAAAAGATATATGACTGGATTTAACGATCAAACTAAAAATCTACGGTTAAAGAAGAAAAACTCCAAATTCCATTGGGATATTCCATTAGAAAGTCCTTTGCATGGGTTTAGCTTACGTTAGTTAGTTCCTTTGTTTATGCTTTTTTTTAAATTGTGTCTTTTAAAATAATATAATTAAAAGGTAGATTTTTGTCTAATTGTCCACATCAATTAGTAAATTTCACCGGCAAAATTTGGAAATGTTTAATTATAAATTCGTAGAATTTTGCCGTTGTCGTTTAGGCACGAGTCTATTTTTGCTGCTACGAACATTTTTTATAACCAGTTTGAGGACCTACGGTAGGATGCTATTTTCCGGCTCAGCGTGAGGGAAAACGTCACTAGAGTAGGCATAAGAGACATAACTCCGATTATTCCATTTCTCTGGAAATATAGGAAGTAAGAATTTACTTCCGTTGTATGATCCAGCAATCTGAAGCTTCACGTGGTGAAATGACGTCAAAATTCAGTTTGAAAATGTTATATCTAGAGTTATAATGTGACCGAGGTTCCAACCTCGGTACAGTTTAACAGGGAAAATATGTTGGTAGCAATGACCGTGTAGCAGCAAGGCACTGAAGTGACATCCGTTCTCTCTCTCTCTCTCTCTCTCTCTCTCTCTCTCAAGTACCTAAGGCAATTTATATCAGACTCGTGAACTACAAAAATACATTTATTTAAGAACAAAGCATTAACTAAATAAGTCAGGTTCTTAACCAAAATTATTAACTGAGAGGTTAAATTCAAAAGTCCAAATAACTCAGATAACCCTGGCGATTGAACTAAACCATCCACCCCTTTCTCTACAATAACCAACATTAGTTTAGTCATAAAACAAGAAAGTCATGGCACAGTCTTATAAGTAACACCACGGAATATCCCCCAGTTTTAAGTTCCCATTTCTAAAATACGTTACCTGATCCGCCTAGAAAAGATAGAAAAATTCATTTACATAAGCAAAAGAAAATAAATCAAAATGACATAAATCAAAGGTAAAATGGAATAGGATATCTTTCAAACAAATATTCAAAATATAGTCAAGCCCACACTTTGGCTAAAAAAATAAGTATGCTTACCCATTCAACCAATAATCACACTTAATTAAAAGCACAATCAAAGGAGCCATCTTGGCCCTTTGCCGACTTCGTATAGTTCTCCATCTTGGCTAACTTATCTCTATTATGTAGTGAAATAACTCGCATGTACGCAAGGACAAATTCACTCATAAGACACTCCCAGATAAGAGTCGTCACTAATTTCGTCACAAGTTCATGACGTCATGATACAGATCATAATCACGCCCAAGAATCTGACCCAAACCAGATTCAGAAAGCATATCTGCTTCCCGCTCGCGCACGGGACACAAGACGTGGTCTATTCTGCTTAGGCAGCGACCTTCGACATCGCGCCACCAAAGCGGCTGTGTCAGCATTCTCCGAAGCTGAGCTGAGCTTGTCACTTTAGTTTAAGACAGTGAAAAGAGGGAGTTGAAGAGGTTGGACAATAAGGTGGAGAAAAGAAAGCGGGAATGGAGGCAAAGTAAATAGCTACAAAGTGGGTACAGCTAGTGCACAAAGGGAGGTGCACTGATGGCGCTAACCCCTATAGATATTCAACATCCGTTTTGAGGCTATTTTTTAATTTGTGACTTCTTGGCCAGAAAAACAGGTCTGTCATAGTCAAGTTCTTTGAATATAAATGACACCAAGTCTGTGGCGTCCTATCCACGTTTCAGGACAGCCAAGAGAAATAACGTATGATAAAAGGAATATAAAAATGAATAACAACAACACAGAAAAAGATATCAACCTTCCCCATAGGAAAGGTATAAATATCTCCTTAATAATAAAAGGCAATTGACTTCTTTAGCATCCGAGCAGGCTTGTAACACATCTGCCTAGACAAGCAGTTCTACACAGCTTCCTTAACAATGCCCCCCCCCCCCCCAAGGTGGGGGAGGGGATTTTTTCTCCGCCCCCGAAAAAGTCTGTCATTCCCATCCGCCTTCCTTTCGCCTGCATCGGGGACCTCCGCTTAGGGCTACTGAAACCAAAAATTTGTATTTGTTTATTTACTTTATCATTATTATTTTTATTGTTGGGAAGCTGGATGTTATGAAAAGTACATCTTCACTCGGTTAATGATAATTTTCCTCCGGACTTTTCCCCTTAGTCTTTAGACTTAACTCAAAATCATGCATGATTAATTTCATTTTATTTTTCTATAAAAGAAATCTATTGAGGTGGTTATTTGTCTGTCCGTCCTCAGGTCTTAAAAGTTACTGAGGCTAGAGGGCTGCAAATTGGTATGTTGGCCATCCACCCTCCAATCATCAAATATACCAAATTGCAACCCTCTAGCCTCAGTAGTTATTATTTCATCTAAGGTTAAAGTTAGCCATGTATCGTGCATCTGGCACAGCTAGAAGGGCATCTGGGGAGCAACTGAGCGCTGACCGGTCGTGGACGAGTTTCTTACTTAAGCACATCGAATTTTCCAAACAGCATTATACGCTGTATTGAAAACTCGATTGCGCCGAGATACTACGGCGCATTTTATACTTGGTTGTTTGCAATGAAACTAACGGTGACCTTTCAAAGTACACACTGTATTTAGAATTTGTATGAATTATCAATTTATTCAAGGCTTCCCGAGCATTAAAAAATATAACTGGATGACTACTTTTACTTTCTCAACAATTACACAAATACAGACCAACTTCAGTTTTAAAAGTATTTTACTTCAAACAGTTAGAAATTACAATTTACTTTATATGAAATAATAATCATTTGTACAAGGTGATAAAAGATTACGATGTAGACATCCGCATTTATATGTAAAGTATACAAACTATATATAAATTAACATGCTGTGTGTTCACCTGTACATTGCGCATACACACACAAACATATGCACACATTTATAACACTGCATTCAATGAAATAATAAAAAAACAGAAGTTTTTACAATTTTATTTACAAATAGGACGTAGAAAATCCTACCACAACAAATAAAGACACTAATGTGAATAGGAAGAGATTATTCAAGTAAGCAAAGTCATAGAAATACGGCAAAATCCAATACATTAAGAAAAACATTAAGAATACGGAGGGAGACCAAATAGAAAAATAATAATATGTTTTATTAAAAGTAACTGCTGCCTCAGCCGCGTTAATTTCATACAGGTTCTTCTCTACTTTTCTAATTATTGTTTTCTCTATTGCTGCTTAAAATGGTGAGCAACAATGAGAAAACAATAATGAGAAAAATAGAGAACTTTTTATAAAATTAACGTAGCTGAGGCAGCAAATACTTTTAATAAAACATGTTTAAAAGAGGGTTTACTTCCAACATATAATAATAATAATAATAATGAATAATAATAATCATAATAATAATAATAATAATAATAATAATAATAATAATAAATAATTAATAATAATATAATAAACAACCTGATCAACTAACAACTGGAGGCAGAGGAGAGGATGGATTCGAAAGGACGGGAGACAATGAAACTAAATGATAATGATGAGACTTGGCCAAGGGAGAAGAACTATGAAATGACATAAGACAATAATTATGAGCTAAGGTAAAAATAAAACGAGGGAAACGAAAGAAAAAAAACGATAAACGAAGAGAAGATGTAAGAAACCGAAGCTGAATGTGAACGGAGAGTAAGAACAGGAACACCAATAAGAAAGGAAAGGAAATGGAAGGGGATAATGAAAGGACTGTGAAATGTGGAAATAACACGACGCAATATAACGCAGGATTAAGTTGACGGAAATGGAAATATGAAATACACTACGAGAGCAATGAGTAAGAAGGAGCTACAAGGAGTTACAAGGATTAGGATATCTCCAAGACCTGTTAGTCGATCCTAAGAGGAGACATCGTGTGTTCACTTATCTCTAGGAGCAGGTTCAACTGTTCATTCACAGTGTCCTAATGATCTTGTCTAGCTTTCTTTTAAACTCTTCCACACTATTGCTGTTTACAACTTCTGGTGGACGTTTATTCCATGTGTCACATATATTGTATGTGAAGAAGTTCCCGCAATATGTGATGTATCTTTTCAGTTCTAATTTACGTACATTATTTCTTGTCTAGAAGAACTGGAAGATATGAATGAAGGGACAAAGATATGGACGTGAAACAGATGCAAATCAGAGGACGGAGTAAGCGAAAAATTGGTTATAATAGAAAGCGCCATAATGATGCAATGTCGAAGACAGAAAATTATTGGAATAATTTGTTTGTTTGTATGTTGCTTTTACGTAGCATGAAACCAGTGGTTATTTAACGGAACCAACGGCTTTATGTGACTTCCGAACCACGTCCAGAGTGAACTTCTATCACCAGAAATACAAGTCTCTTACCCCTCAATGGAATTCCCGAGAATCGAACTCGCGGCCACCGAGGTGGCAGGTCAAGACCATACCGATCACGCCACTGAGGCGCTATTATTGGAACAGAAATATTTTAAAATAAGAATGGACTGAAAATGAGGCGAGGTAAGCTATAAACAGAGTTCTGCTAAAGAATAGGTAAGAGAAATATTCCAAAAATATTCATCAGTGGAGAGGGGAATTTGGGAATGATATAGGACATCATTGAAAGGCAAACGAATGGTGATAGCACAGGCCAGAAATAAACCCAAAGAAAACAGCAACTGGAAGTAATGGATGATATAGTGGTCGATGATGATGATGAATGAGAATGGGGAAAGACAAAAAAGAAAGATTCGATGATGCTGGAACCCACAAAGAAACTAACTAACAAGGAAAAGGAAATGAAGATTAAGCTTAAGAAAGGAGATGAAACTGACAAAAAATAAGAAAGGTCTGGAAGAAGGAATTTTACTGAAATAAAGAAAAATAAGGAATAGTGAAGAACGGAGAAAACGGGGAACATGGCAGAAGAGGGAAAAACACGAGGAGAGAGAGAGAGAGAGAGAGGAGGAGAGAGAGAGAGAGAGAGAGAGAGAGAGAGGCGATGAAGGTGAATGACGAAAGTCCAGCAAAAAACGAAAGAGAAAGAGAAGCGGACGAAGGACTAGGAGATTGAAAAAAGGGTAAAGTAAGGAAGGAATACAATGGGCAGATTAATTCAAATTCGAATTCAAATTCAAATTCTTTATTTCAGCTGTAGAGCCATATACAAAATATTACGATAAAATTAATAGTTATATACAAAATAATATACGGACGAACGAGGAAGAAGGGAAGGGAAAAGGGGAGAAACAGAATAACCACAAAGAAAATATATGAGAGTGACAGGGAAATAATGAATGAGTGAAAGAGGGATAGGGAAAAAAAAGAAAAGAAAAAAGAAAGACTGATTAGCTACGTAACGAATACATTAAGGTTAGGCTGTAATAAAAAAAAATACAAAATACTAAAAAAAAAAAAAAAAAAAAAAAAAAAAAAAAAAAAAAAAAAAAAAAAAAGTGTTGATAACATGAGAAGCAAAGCGAAAATATATGATGATATAAAGTAAAGGATGAAATGAGAGAGATATATATATATATATATATATATATATATATATATATATATATATATATATATATATATATATATCTTTGCTTCTAATTCCCCATTCATCGTGATCCTTCTAATTCTGTCCCATTTTATCAGTTATATATATATATATATATATATATATATATATATATATATATATATATATATATATATATATATATAACTGATAAAATGGGACAGAATTAGAAGGATCACGATGAATGGGGAATTAGAAGCAAAGATATAACGTGAAGAATGGAACTAAAGATAAATCAAGGAACGTGAAAAAGAAGGAATATAAAAGCGAGAGACAGAGAGAGATAAGTGACGCAATGAGAAGTGAATACGTGATAAGGACCAGGAAATAAATGATGATTACACAGAGAAGGGACAGACTGAGAAAGAAACCAAATGACGTAAGACCTCGGTGGCTACTGAAGGGGAAGGGCTGCGTCCACCACAACCTTACTTTCCAGGAAGCCGAGAATTAAACTGGAAATAACATCCCGATATCGTTTTCGGAATAAATGAAGATGATGAAATGGGGGACAAGAAGGTATGTGAACAGAAGGGAAATAATACGAGGAAAATATGGAGAGAAATTTAATAAAATTATAATAAAACAATGATGATGGAATGAAGTAATTGATACTGAACAACCTTCACTTAGAAATAAACACAAATAAACACAACTTTTAACTCAAAGTAGCTACTCAATCGGATCAGAACTGCACCTTTAAAGTAAGAAATTTCCTATTTAAACGATTTGAGAACTGCCAACAGCACAGGAGAATCAGGAGTAAAAAAATGTCGTGAGTTTCTCTGAATTTGGAGTAAATTGCTGCGAAAACTGGGAATCCTCTTCAGTACTTACTATGTCACAGTAAGATTGTGAAACCAGGAATTTCACGGAATCCCTGAAAATTTCAGGGAATTCGTGTAATTACCAATTTACTTAGGAACATCCCCGAGGGGCTAGTACCTACTAAACACGGCAAAACAGTGATTCATCTAAACTGTTTCGCCGTGTTTAGTACTATCCCATCAGGGATGAAATGTCCCTCAGTGAACTGTGATTTCAGGAATTCCCAGAAAAGTTCAGGGATTTTGTGAAACCCCTGATTTCACAATCTTACTGTAACAACTATACAGTCTTCGTTAATCAAGCCATTGAAATTGGCAGAAATGATTTTCAGCGGAATGTCAATCACAAATAGCAATCAGGGAGTCGAACACAATCATTAATATTCAGTAGTGAGAGGAAGTAGGTAGATGGGGCGGTTTCATTTTCTCCTTTGCAATCTTTTGAACGATTAAGCCATATCTCTTCAGAGGCATTGCTTCCTTGGAGAGGAAAAGCCAATGATCGCTGCCACATATTCGGGACTAAATACTTACTCCCAATCACCTATGCAAATCCACTGCTTCAATTCTAAGACAAACCACACTGCCATTAATTGCTCCATCTTCTTAGTTCCCATTCAACCTTCATATCTTTAGCCTTATTCATATCTATCAGCAGCTTTCTCCCACTGCAGATACTCTTAAATTCTTTCGCCAGTCGCTGTAATTCTTGACATTACATACCTCACATCTGTGCCTCTGAATTCTCGCACGAAGTAATCCACGAAATTCTCAAACACCACGGAAGCATAAGAGAAATTCACCTCTGCCCACTTTCAGAGCAGCACCAGTCACTCTCTCGTCTACAACCTCACACATTACGGACTCTTTTGTCTACCTCAGCAACTATACATCAATACACTCGACATCATACTTACTAGAACACCACTCTAAACACACCATGCATGGAAGACAAAATCTACGAAGGTAAGAGAAACGATGGGGTTCTGCAAGGCTTTTCAACTTCTTGTCCTTTAATTTAGTCTGCTATGTAAAGGACAAGCAGTCAAAAGGCCTTGCAGTTCTCCATCGTATCTCTTTCCTTCGTGGATTTTGTCTATATATATATATATATATATATATATATATATATATATATATATATATATATATATATATATATATATTTGTGTATGTGTGTATTACCACGCTCCATATTTTCGATTCAGTTTATACATATACATACATACATATAGTGTATATACACACACACACATATGTAAATATATAATATACATGCATGCTGTAATCATAATACCATTGCAGAATGGTACTGAAAATACCATTCTGAAATGGTATTGAAAATCGTCTTATCTATGGTCATTTGGATTATATAAATTCCTCATATAACTCTGAACTGATTACGCGGAATATCTGATATTTCACTGAGGAAATAAGAGAAAAATGCATTGGCGAAATTTATTGTAAGTGTTTCACAGAGAGAGAGAGAGAGAGACGAGAGAGAGTAGAGAGAGAGAGAGAGAGAGAGAGAGAGAGAGAGAGGGAGCTTTACTTAAAACTGTAGTGAGAAAAAATACGAGGACTTCCTCACAGAGTATTTTTCCTTACGAGGAAAAAATCATCTTAATCCTGGTAGAAAATTCCTCTTCTGTCTGTTTTCTTTCGTCTATCAATATATTATATAATTTCGATAGATGAAACATATTCACACGGAACAAGCACACAGTTGTCATTGACTTGAGATTCAAGCTTCAAATGAATATTGGTGTTAAGCTCCCACTGCAGATCCCACACTGCGGCAGTAACTGAACGTGATACAGAGCGGGTGATTCTTTCATCGTCTTGAGGGAGGCGCGAACTCGCGACCATCTGAGCGGAATGTCACGAAACTAGCGACGGTACTAGCGGAATGTATACACCCACCACAAAAAAAAGAAAAAGAAATGTCGAATCCTCACCACTGAAATTTTCCACAACACCGATACATTTTTTTTTTTAAATCATCGTAAATGTAAAAGTCAAATTCGGTGACACCCGAATGTGCTCTGATGATTAAAAAAAAATGCAGTTCAGTTGTGAAATGGAGCGTCACTTCAAAGATAAGGTAATATTTTCTTTTTAATGAGAGGAATAAAAAGTTCCCCATCCAACACCGCACCTTGAACCGAAGCCATTTGTAAAACTACGAGTTTAGTTCCA
Source organism: Macrobrachium nipponense (assembly GCF_015104395.2). Classification (NCBI taxonomy): domain Eukaryota; kingdom Metazoa; phylum Arthropoda; class Malacostraca; order Decapoda; family Palaemonidae; genus Macrobrachium; species Macrobrachium nipponense. Next base: position 30,029,957 of record NC_061097.1, read on the forward strand.
CCTCTTATGTATGCTCATAAATTTAATCTTATTTTACCAGCGGATATATTTATTTTTCTTACGTACGTACATTAATCTTTCTCATACTATCATCACTAAATATTTATATTCTACAGCATATAGCTCCCGGATCTACACTGTTAACCGGAAAAAGAGAAGTGGAGATTATATGTACATGTATATATATATATATATATATATATATATATATATATAATAAAACCAATAACATAACTATTTCTTAATCATATATATATATATATATATATATATATATATATATATTATATATATATATAAGCGAATACTACGGGAAATGATAGTCAGGAATCCAGCGCTTTCGTCTTTATTCAGACATATATATATAGTATATATATATATATATATATATATATATATATATATATATATATATAATATATATATATATATATATATATATATAAGCGAATACTACGGGAAATGATAGTCAGGAATCAAGCGCTTTCGTCTTTATTCAGACACATATATATATATATATATATATATATATATATATATATATAATTAATTTAAGTCTCTAATTACTGTTATATTTTATTTGTTCGGTTGCTTAGTTTTTTTTTAAAAATAGGCTAATTATATATATAATACTATATATATATATATATATTATCTCTTATTCTCCTTATTTATTTAAACAGTTGCACGTGTAACCCTGTTATCTATTCATTCTGTAACCGCACTGAATCTCAATCTCATGAAATGTCTCATTTTACTCCTTTCCATTTCTTGAATGAATTATCGTCATGATGAATCACGAAAAACTACAACAACAACCAACCACAACAAAAATAATAATAATAATAATAATAATAACAACATAATCGCTTAAACAGGCTAACTGAAGATTCTTTGACAGCGTAAAAGCGAAATCCAGTCATCGAGAATCGAACGAAGTTCCTCCAGATGTTGACATGAGGAGCAAAACGCTTTTGCAACGGAAACCAAACTTTTAATGAACTTGACCCCAATTAAATTAATTCCAAAATGAAACCCGATTATCATCGTTGCTTAAGAACTTGATGCCACCAAGTCCAGAAAAAATTGGAATGCGATATAAAATTCAACTTCAAAGGACTAGAGCTGGGACCTGAGAGTTCATTGAGCGCTAAAACTGAGAGGAAAAGGGTTTTTAAAAGCTGTAACAAGAGGAAGGCCTCACAGATGCACTATTAAACAATCTTTAGGAATGAAATGGAATGTAGAATTTAGGCCAAAGTCCAAGCACTGGGACCTATGTGATCATTCAGCGCTGAAAGGGAATTTGAGAGTAGAAGGGTTTGAAAGATGTAACAGGAAGACGACCTCGCAGTTGCAATATGAAACAATTATTATTAGAGTGGAAAGTAAAAAGAGAGAAAATACGAACGGAGGCACAGTAAAAGGAATGAGATGGATTGCAGCTAAGGGCCCCTTATTAGGGCGATTTTACAGCCCAGGAGACCTAACAGCTGTATTGCCCTTGCCTGAGAAGGATCCCTTGCGGATCAATATCGCCGTAGGTCATAAGTTACGCCAACGGGGAAGGGAACGTACAGCTTCATCTTCGTCCACATCATCATAAATTTTCATGGATCCTTCTTTTGTAACTGAGCTTCAGACCTGGAGGCCCTCACCACGGCAAATGCAGACTCCTCCTACGCCTATATAACCAAGGCAAGACTCCGTTGGGTAAGCGATTTGCAACGATTGGGGACATTGCAATTAAAAAAACAAATAAGTACAAAATGCTGTATGAGCCCCGGCTTATGAAACTTTAATCACCGCCTGACCTATATCGTTGACAGACGCACGATTATGGCAAACTTAAACACGAAATGAATAAAAACTACTGAGGCTAGAGGGTTGCAATTGGTTATGTTTGATGATTGGAGGGTGGATGATCAACATACTAATTTGTAGCCCTCTAGCCTCTGTAGATCTTAGGATCTGAGGGCGGACAGAAAAATGCGGACGGATAGACAAAGCCATCTCAATAGCTTTCTTTTACAAAAAGAAAAAAAGTGGTGGGAGGGGATATAAAAGGCTGGAATGCTTCCTTTGGTCTATATCAACACCAAAATGACTAACAAGGATGAAAGTACCAAGAACCGAAGTAGAGGAAACCTGACCTGTGGTGTAGGTGAAGGAGTGAGGAAGTTGTGAAACCGGAAATGCAATTGCATTACTTCCCTAATACTATTCTTCTTGCATTTCAATACTTTTTATCTAATTATATATATATATATATGAGATCATATATATATATATATATACACAATATATGTTATGTATGTATGTGTATATATGGGATTTATTTTTTCTGAAATTCACTTCCTCTTACCTCTTCCTAATTGAACAACCATATTCTTTGGAAGCTTGATTTGCAAGTCACTACCCCCTGTCGGTCTTGTTCCGTAAGAATAGGTTTCAAGGTTTCATCTACTGAATAATAATAATAATAATAATAATAATAATAATAATAATAATAATAATAATAATAATAATAATAATAATAATAATAATAATAATAATAATAATAATAAAAGCCTACAACACCAAGAAATTAAGGGAGAAAACAAGTGAGGTCAATGAAATAATGGGCATAATACACACCACCAGTATCACAGAAACAAATAACTTGACATATGCCAGGAGCAAGATTAGTAGCAGAACTGATGGGATTCGAACACCAACACCACCAGCACAACCAACCCAACAGAAACCAAAACAGCAACCTCCGTTGGAAAAGCGCCAGGAAAAAGCAAATCACGGTGATGAGATCTGACTTAAGTAAACTGAAAGAGATGGCAGGGAAAAAAGGCTTAAGGGGAAAGGCCAGAAAAAAGCTAAGAAGCAAGAAAACGGAAAAAAAGGGCTAAGGGAAGCAAGAAAACCCAGGGAGGAACAAATCAAACGAAGAAATACAAAGTACAAGAGAGGGGGGGGACTAAACAACACAATAGAAGATGTAAAACAGAAGGCTTAAGGCCAAAGCACATAAGATCCACGGTACATGAACAGGGAATAAGGGATACCAACAGAACAAACCATTCGGACCAACCAGAAAGACTATACAGCCAACTAAGAGGGGGGGGAGACAACCACCCAGAAATTCCTGAAGCCGAACCAAGTAAGAGACTCTGGGAAAACATATGGAGCAATCCGGTATCACACAACAAACATGCAACATGGGTCCAGGAAGTCAAGGAAGAAGAAACAGGGAGAATAAAACAAAGATTCACAGAGATCACGACAGACACAGTCAGACACCAACTAAAGAAAATGCCAAACTGGAAAGCCCCAGGTCCCGATGAAGTCCATGGATACTGGCTCAAAAACTTCAAGGCCCTACACCCACGAATAGCAGAACAACTCCAGCATTGTATCTCAAATCACCAAGCACCCAAATGGATGACACCACAGGAAGAACATCCTTAGTACAAAAAGACAAGAGTAAGGGAAATATAGCCAGTAACTACAGGCCTATCACCTGCCTACCAATAATGTGGAAGTTACTAACAGGTATCATCAGTGAAAGGCTATACAACTACCTAGAGGAGACAAACACCATCCCCCACCAACAGAAAGGCTGCAGAAGGAAGTGTAGGGGCACAAAAGACCAGCTCCTGATAGACAAAATGGTAATGAAGAACAGTAGGAGAAGGAAAACCAACCTAAGCATGGCATGGATAGACTATAAGAAAGCCTTCGACATGATACCACACACATGGCTAATAGAATGCCTGAAAATATATGGGGCAGAGGAAAATACCATCAGCTTCCTCAAAAATACAATGCGCAACTGGAATACAATACTTACAAGCTCTGGAATAAGACTAGCAGAGGTTAACATCAGGAGAGGGATCTTCCAGGGCGACTCACTGTCCCCACTACTCTTCGTAGTAGCCATGATCCCATGACAAAAGTACTACAGAAGATGGATGCCGGGTACCAACTCAAGAAAAGAGGCACAGAATCAACCATCTGATGTTCATGGACGACATCAAGCTGTATGGTAAGAGTCATCAAGGAAATAGATACCCTAATCCAGACTGTAAGGATTGTATCTGGGGACATCAGGATGGAGTTTGGAATAGAAAAATGCGCCTTAGTCAACTACAAAGGCAAAGTAACGAGAACTGAAGGGATAATAAGCTACCAGATGGGAGCAACATCAAACACATAGATGAGACAGGATACAAATACCTGGGAATAATGGAAGGAGGAGATATAAAACACCAAGAGATGAAGGACACGATCAGGAAAGAATATATGCAGAGATCAAGCGATACTTAAGTCAAAAACTCAATGGAGGAAATATGATAAAAGCCATAAACACATGGGCAGTGCCAGTAATCAGATACAGCGCAGGAATAGTGGAATGGACGAAGGCAGAACTCCGCAGCATAGATCAGAAAACCAGGAAACATATGACAATACACAAAGCACTACACCCAAGAGCAAATACGGACCGACTATACATAACACGAAAGGAAGGAGGGAGAGGACTACTAAGTATAGAGGACTGCGTCAACATCGAAAACAGAGCACTGGGGCAATATCTGAAAACCAGTGAAGACGAGTGGCTAAAGAGTGCATGGGAAGAAGGACTAATAAAGGTAGACGAAGACCCACAGGAAAATACAGAGACAGGAGAAAGACAGACAGAACAGAGGACTGGCACAACAAACCAATGCACGGACAATACATGAGGACAGACTAAAGAACTAGCCAGCGATGACAGTTGGCAATGGCTACAGGGGAGAGCTAAAGAAGGAAACTGAAGGAATGATACAGCGGCACAAGATCAGGCCCTAAGAACCAGATATGTTCAAAGAACGATAGACGGAAATAACATCTCTCCCATATGTAGGAAGTGCAATACGAAAAATGAAACCATAAACCACATAGCAAGCGAATGCCCGGCACTTGCACAGAACCAGTACAAAAAGAGGCATGATTCAGTGGCAAAAGCCCTTCACTGGAGCCTGTGCAAGAAACATCAGCTACCTTTGCAGTAATAAGTGGTATGAGCACCAACCTGAGGGAGTGATAGAAAACGATCACGCAAAAGATCCTCGGGCCTATGGTATCAGAACGGATAGGGTGATACGTGCAAACAGACCAGACGTGACGTTGATTGACAAAGTCAAGAAGAAAGTATCACTCATTGATGTCGCAATACCATGGGACACCAGAGTTGAAGAGAAAGAGAGGGAAAAAAATGGATAAGTATCAAGATCTGAAAATAGAAATAAGAAGGATATGGGATAGAAATAAGAAGGATATGGGATCTGCCAGTGGAAATCATACCCATAATCATAGGAGCACCCTAGGGGCCCCGATCCCAAGAAATCCCTGAAAAGGAATCTAGAAAAACTAGAGGCTGAAGTAGCTCCAGGACTCATGCAGAAGAGTGTGATCCTAGAAACGGCACACATAGTAAGAAAAGTGATTGGACTCCATAAGGAGGCAGGTATGCAACCCGGAACCCCACACTATAAATACCACCCAGTCGAATTGGAGGACTGTGATAGAGCAAAAAAATAAAAAAATAAAAAATAAAAATAATAATACTTCTTAATAATTTGAGCGGGTGTCATGAACAGTAATGCCACAGCTGAAAAGAGGAACGAACAACCTTTTAATTCCAAATCATTCCCAAGACATTGAACTTTGTAAGAAAAATCCTCAACAAGTGACCAAAAGGTATGCAAAGGAAATATTGCTCCGAAATTGAATGACACCATCCCCACCACAGCGACGCAACCAAAAGGCCTTTTGCCTCTTATTGCAACAACGCATGAAATTCAAAATGAATCACTCTTTTCCTGTAGTTTGATAGAAGGAAAACATTTAAAATAAAACGAGAGCGATTCTGTACAAGTGACCTTGTGAAAAATGTGCGTTTCTGTCAGACTTCAAATAAAATCCGTTGTTAATTGTATCGGCTCCACAATTGCTATTTCTGATACCGATGAATGGAACTGC
>NC_061097.1:30038108-30040608 GCF_015104395.2 Macrobrachium nipponense
GAAAAGATCGCTAATCTGAGAGAGAGAGGAGAGAGAGGAAGAGAGAGAGAGAGAGAGGAGAGGAGAGAGGTCGAGAGAGAGAGAGAGAGAGAGAGAGAGAGAGAGAGAGAGAGAGAGAGAGAGAGAGAGAGTTTTATTAGCGACTTGTGTTTGTGATGATTAATTTTTCAAAATAATTTTCTAATACAATTTACAATTGTTAACAAATGTCCCCCTACTCAAATCATTATTCAATTGAATGCCTGCAGACGGGTTCGTTTGAAACAAGTATGCACACACACGCACGCTTACATCCACAAGCGAATCATCTTTATTCGTAACTAGAGTGAATGTCACTTTCAAATTATCACAGGAAATAGCAACGCTGTCAGCTCATATCAAAGCAACGAAATCAAGATGAAAACCAGGTGTTCATTAGTTACAAATCGTACGTTGACTTCAGATCTCTGTTAAAGGTAGATACAATGGTGAATAGACACTGCTTGGGGGAAAACTAGATGACAATTACTCGGACTTTTACCTTAAAAGGCTCAAGCATAAAAAGGGGTACACAGGTAGCCTGTTCTCCCTTATTAGGAAATTATTGTCTGTAGTTTTTAAAGGTGAATGTGAATAAAAGAGGTGTTGCTGAGGAATAGGGAAGGTAGAGACAGAATAGTAACACAAGAAAGAAGAGGCTCGATTGTAAAACAGGCAGAAAAGTTTAAATACTTAGGATCTACTTTAAGCCAAGAGGGAGGATGTGAGGCTGAAGTTGACAGTAGGGTAAAAGCTGCATGGGGGAAGTGGAAAAAAGGAGCTGGAGTAAAATGTGATAAGAAAATGCTAATGAAGCTAAAAGTCAAGATATATAACACAGCGATAAGACCAATGTTAATATATGGAGCAGAAAAAAGGGCTCTAAGAAGAACAGAGGAAGTAAAGCTTGAGAGAACAGAAATGAGAATGCTGAGTGGATTATGGGAATATTCTTACTTATATATATATATATATATATATATATATATATATATATATATATATATATATATATATATATATATATAGATTATACGTATATATATATATATATATATATATATATATATATATATATATATATTATATATATATATATACCTGTAAGCGTGTGTGCAAAACTTCAATATTATACTCATGTACACAAAATAACCGTATAAGGGTAATTCCCAATCAATTTAGAATCAGAAATTTCACTAACCAAATTGTATCTGTTCTGGAATTTAAAAAAAAAAACACACACACACACACACAAACTATTTCATGGACGACAAAAAGTGGTTCATTTTGGTCACTATTGGAGGTTTGACGTCTACTTCATCATTATCTCGATCGGGAACAATGAGGCCGATACAATTAACAATGGGTTTTAAATTAGCTCTAATGGACAACGCAGATGTTTTACAAAGTCACGGGTACTCTGTATATTTCCTTTTATTGTATTTAAATATCTCCGTGACAGCATACTTCTGACAAATGAAAATGGATCCATTCTGTTTTGATAAAAAAAAAATCGGCAGGTTGGTGTTGTTTAACCTGAGATTAAAGAAGGAATTCAGTGTGGAAGGGAGATAAAAAACCTGGGCTGGAAGCGACAACACTTTTCAATTTATTTTCTTCGCTTGTTTAATGTTTGTAAATGAAGGTCGTAACCTGGAAATTCTGATATAAATTAAATAACTGAGATTTCCTTATCAAAATATTAAATATTTTAGTGATATATTACTGTTCTACCTATCGGGAGCTGTCATTCTCACTCACACACAAACACTATATGTATATATATGTATGTACGTATGTACATATATATATATCTATATATTTATATATAAATATACATATATATATATATATATATATATATATATATATATATATATATATATATATATAGCATATACATCCAAGCAGCATCATGTTTCCTATGACTTAATGAGTGGCCATTAAACTGGACACAAGAGCAGTGCCACGCCAATGACTGCTCTGACAATGTGGAAGAATATTAAAATAGGTGGGTCTTTTGCTGAATAACAAATTTATAGATGAGAATGAACCAAGAAAGGCAGATAAGAAGAAGAGGGGGGGGGGGGGGGGGGGTGGGGGGGGGGGGGGGGGGGAGGGGGGGGGGGGGGGCCGGGGGGGGGAGCCGAACATTTGTCACATACAGGGGGGGGGGGGGGGGGGGGGATGAAAGGGTGAGCACAATATTACTAGGGTACTTTTTTCTGGTTTAGGAAAAGTACCTAAAGAAATAGGTATTTATTCATGTACTGTATGTGTATGTGTGTAAATATATATATATATATATATATATATATATAATATATATATGAATATATATTATATATATATATACACATATCACATATCCAGAGATGAAATATATATATATATATATATATATATATATAGATAATAATATATATATATATATATATATATATATATAATAATATATATAAATATATATATATATATTATA
>NC_061097.1:30043108-30070608 GCF_015104395.2 Macrobrachium nipponense
CATTTTTATTTTCTGTAAAAAAATATAAAAAGATTATTTTTATTTTCCTAGATAATGATAAATGATAATTTTTAAAATTTTATATTTATTTTCTATAAACATACAAAGCTTTTTATTAATAAACTTGCTGTTGATGTTATTATTATTATTATTATTATTATTATTATTATTATTATTATTATTATTATTATTATTATTATTATTTCAGTAGATGAAACCTATTATTATTATGGAACAAGCCTACTACAGCGTTCATTAGGAAGAAGTGAGAAGAGGTAAAGGGAAATACAGAAAAAATCAAAGGAAAAACTACCGATAACAAAATAGCCTTCTGTTGTAACAATGTATGTTTTAATCTCATATTTCCAATAATTTTGCTACGAAACCAAAGTAGCTGCTGGTTGTGCATAAATGAATGAGGTTGCCAAAGGGAGGATAATGTACCAACTTGTTGAGGTTGCCATACGGAGGATAATGTACCAACTTGTTGCCATTTGAATAAGAATAATGTTCTGCTTCGTACAAGATTTCCAGAGAAGACTTGGACTTCTTAGACAACTGCCGTAAGGCCCATCTATCAGTTCACGATATTCACTTCGGGTGGTTTTATGAATAAGCCAATATACGCCTTACGCCACATTGGTCATCAACGAGAAACCTGTACAATCTAGTCGACCGGTTTCCACATTTTACTTTAGCGTTTTTTATGAAATGTTAATTGAGCTTTATTTCATGAACTTATTAGAACGATTTTCATGTAACTCTATTAGAGCGATTTTCATGCACTTGTTAGAGCGGTTTTCATGAATTTATTGTTTGTATGGTGTTTTTACGTCGAATGGAACCAGTGGTTATTCAGCAAGGTACCAACGGATTGACGTGACTTCCGAACCACGTCGAGAGTGAACTTCTATCACCAGAAAAACACATCTCTGACCCCTCAATGGAATGCCCGAGAATCGAACTCGCGGCCACAAAGGTAGTAGGCCCAGACCAAATCGACGACACCATCGAGGCGCTACTGGGCATTTTACTTAACATATATATGTTTTACTTTAATAATAAAGATAGTTTTCATTTAGCATCATTCTAGTTACGATTGTCTCGGGGAAATAGATGTTCTCTAGAAAGCAGTTGATTAAATTCCGAATATGTTACATAGAAAATAGGCTGTCAATATACATATCTTTATGCAAAGATATGTCTGTAAATCTAGTTAAATGCCTTCCAGTTTACAAGCGATGCAAAGCGAGATGTATCACAAAGTTGACGCCAATCAAACCTTCACAAAGTGATGCAGGCGTTTGCTAGGAAATTACTCTATTTAAAACAGACAATATTCTCTCTGTCCCTTCAGGTAAATTAATGTCCATGACGAGGAACTGAGCCGAAGGAAACTGAACTTCAGAAAATATGAGAAGGAGAAAATACGAAAAGGTCAAAGGTTAAAGAAAGTCAATTCTGTAACTTGAGCTTTCAGTTAAAACATGTAAACTGTCATGACAGTCAAGATGTCAGTTGATATGCAACTGAATATCGCAGCAGGATGAAGAACATCAAGGATTCTGAGAATGACGTTGTCGAATGACTGACAGAAGAAAAATAATTCCTTCATTAAAAACTATTCGACAAAAATCTTTCATTATTCCCAGAAAAATCCTGTCAACAAAGACTTCGCATTAATTACTGTCAGCCTCATAAAATTACTTGCTGCGTTCATTACTGAGATTTCAAATGAACGTCTTTCCATAAAAGTCTGGAAAAGGTATATGACTGGATTTAATGATGAATAAAACTCTACGGTTACAGAAGAAAAACTCAAATTCCATTGGGATATTCCATTAGAAAGTTCTATACATAGTTTGTTCGTTTGATTATGCCTTTTTATTATGATAATGATTTTAAAAATGCATTTGTCTAAATTTCCGGTAACCACTGGAGATTACCGTATGATTTTATTTCCGGCTCAGAGCAAGGGCAAACGTCACTACAGTTAGGCATAAGAGACATAACTCCGATTATTCCATTTCTCGGAAAACATAGGAAGTTAGAATTTACTTCTGTTGTATGATCCAGCATTCTGAAGCGTCACGTGGTGAAATGACGTCATAATTCAGTTTGAAAATGTTATATCTAGAGTTATAATAATTCAGCGCTTAAGAAAGTGAAAAGAGGGAGTCGGAGAGGTTGGACAATAAGGTGGAGGAAAGAAAGCGGAAATGGAGGCAAAGTAAATAGCTACAAAGTGGGTACAGCGAGTGGCCGAAGGGACGCGGTAAACAATCTTTAGTAATGCTTACAGTGCACGAAGGGAGGTGAACTGACGGCACTAACCCCTATAGATAATCGACATCCGTTTTGAAGCTATTTTTCAATTTATGACTTCTTGGCCATAAAAATAGGTCTGTCTTAGTCAAGTATTTCGAATACAAATGACACTAAGTCTTTGGCGTCCTATCACGTTTCAAGCAGCCAAGAGAAATAACGTATGATAAAAGGAAAATAAAAAAGTATAACAACACAGAAAAAGATAACAACCTTCCCCATAGGAAATGTATAAATATCTCCTTAATAATAAAAGGGAATTGGCTTCTTTAGCATCCGAGCAGGCTTGGAAACACATCTGCCTAGACAAGCAGTTCTACACAGCTTCCCTAACCACGTTCCCCCCCACCCCCCCACAAGGTTGGGGGGCGGGGGAAATTTTTTCTCCGCCCCCTGAAAAGTCTGTCATTCCCGTCCGCCTTCCTTTCGCCGGCATCGGGGACCTCCGCTTAGAGCTGCTGGAACCAAAAATTTGTATTTATTTATTTACTTTATCATTATTATTTTTATTGTTGGGAAACTGGATGTTATGAATAGTACATCTTCAATCGGTTAATGATAATTTTCCTCCTGGCTTTTCCCCTTAGTCTTTAGACTTTACTCAAAATCATGCATGATTCATTTCATTTTATTTTTCTAAAAAAGAAATCTATTGAGGTGTTTTTTTGTCTGTCCGTCCTGAGGCTAGAGGGCTGCAAATTGGTATGTTGGCCATCCACCCTCCAATCATCAAATATACCAAATTGCAACCCTCTAGCCTCAATAGTTATTATCTCATCTAAGGTTAAAGTTAGCCATGCATCGTGCATCTGGCACAGCTAGAGGGGCATCTGGGGAGCAACTGAGCGCTGACCGGTCGTGGACGAGTTTCTTACTTAAGCACATCGAATTTTCCAAACAGCATTATACGCTGTATTGAAAACTCGATTGCGCCGTAGATACTACGGCGCATTTTATACTTGTTTCTGTTTGCTATGAATCTAACGGTGACCTTTCAAAGCACACACTGTATTTAGAACTTGTATGAATTATCAATTTCTTCAAGGCTTTCCGAGCATTAGAATATATAACTGGACGACTACTTTTACTTTCTCAACAATTACACAAATACAGACCAACTTCAGTTTTAAAAGTATTTTACTCCAAACAGTTAGAAATTACAATTTACTTTATATGAAATAATAATCATTTGTACAGAGCGATAAAAGATTACGATTAAGCATCTGCATTTTATGTGTACGTATACAAACTATATATAAATTAACATGCTATATGTACACATATATATTGCGCATACATACACACACACACAAACATATGAGCACATTTATAACACTGCATTCAATAAAAAAAAAAAAAATCAAAGTTGTTACAATTTTGTTTACAAATAGGACGTAGAAAATCCTACCACACAAAGAAAGACATTAATTTAAATAGGAAGAGATTATTTAAGTAAGCAAAGTCATAGAAATACAGCAAACTCTAATACATTAAAGAAAACTACAATTAAGAATACGGAGGGAGCGCAAAAGACAAAAATAATAATAACATGTTTTATTAAAAGTAACTGCTGCCTCAGCTGCGATAATTTCATACAGGCTCTTCTCTATTTTTCTAATTATTTTTTTCTCATTGTTGCTTGAACTGGTGAGCAACAATGAGAAAACAATCATCAGAAAAATAGAGAGGAACCTTTAAAAATTAATGGAGCTGGAGCAGTAAATACTTTTAATAAAACATGTTGGAAAGAGGATTTACTTCCAATATAATAATAAATAATAATAATAATAATAATAATAATAATAATAATAATAATAATAATAATAATAATAATAATCAAATAAAACAACTGGAGGCAGAGGAGAGGATAGTTTCGAAAGGACGGGAGACAATGAAACTAAATGATAATGATGAAACTTGGCCAAGGGCGAAGGCCTATGAAATGACATACGACAATAAATATGTGGCTAAGGTAAAATTTAACGAGGGAGACGAAAGAAAAAAAGATAAACGAAGAGAAGAGGCAAGAAACAGAAGCTGAACATGAAAGGAGAGTAAGAACAGGAACACCAATAAGAAAGGAAGGGAAATGGAAGGGGAGACAATGGGATGGGCGCAACTGAAAAAGGAAGAGAAGTGAATACAAGGGGAAGAAAACTGGAAAACTGAAAACAAAAGAAAACGGATGACAAAGCAAAGGGAACAAATAGCAAAGAACACGAAACGGTGATTGGAAGAAAAGAGAAACGTGTGACTGACGATGGAAGATAAACCGAATGAGTGAGAGAGGAAAGGCACGAGTAATAAAATTATAAAAACAGACAAAAGTAAATATAATATACTATAATACACCACCAGGAACAACGGATAAGAAAAACAGAGGTCAAGAAAAATTGGGAAGAGGTATGGAATAGGCAAGAGAGAAACCGGACAAAACCCGATGACGGGGAACGCAGAAAATATAAAGGAAATAAAGGGACATAGTTGAGAACGATGGATATCAGGAGGAATAGAAAATGAGGGATACAGAATCTTATTTATAAGAGAAACAGTGGCAACTCAGCATCGAAGAAATGAAGGGGACAAAAGGGAGGGAAGTTTTGTTCGTGAAATATTAAAGAAGGAACTAAAAGAACAGGAAGTCAAACTGATCATTCATGAGTGAATGAAGAGTTCCTCGTTGGACGAGTGGGTTACGTGCTCTCCTACCGATTTGATAGCCCGAGTTCGCTACCCGCGCTGCCAACGTGGAATCAGAGGAATTTATTTCTGGTGATTAGATATTCATTTCTCGATATAATGTGGTCCGGATCCCACTATAAGTTGTAGGTCCCGCTGGTAAGTAACCAATTGGTTCCTAGCTACGCAAAATGATCTAATCCTTCGAGGCAGCCCTAGGAGAACTTTGAATTAATTGGCTCAGTGGTCTTGTTAAACTAAGATATACTTAACGTAGTGAATAAAGAAACATTGGTCAAATGTATGGAAAATGAAGAGTGAATGATAATGAGGATAAAAAAAAATGTATGAACACTGAATGGTGAAAGTAAAGGAGATTAATCAAGTGCAGGGAGGAGGGATGTTAATCAGATGAATGGACAATGAATAATGAATTAAGAGGAGGTTAATCAATTGAATAAACAATGAATAATGAATGAAAGCTAAACCAAATGCACGAACAGAGGAGATTAATCAAATGCACGGAACATGAATAGTGAATCATGAGGAGGTAAAGCAAATGCATGAACATTGTCAGCGAATGAAGAGGGTTATTCATATTTATGAACAATTAACAGTGAATGAAGGGCCACGGTATGAAAACGAACACTGAAGAATAAAGAGGAAAAGTACCATCATCAATAATAATAATAAGAGACGAAGGGTGGAGGGAACAGAGGTTAAGGAATAGATGCATGAAGGTGATACTTGAAAGGACTATGAAATGTGGAAATAACACGACGCAATATTAAAGCAGCATTAAGTTGACGGAGATGTAATATGAAATACGCTACGAGAGGAATGAGTAAGAAGGAGTTACAAGGATTAGGATGTCTCAAAGACTTGTTAGTAGTCCATCAGAGGAGATCTCGTGTGTTCACTTATCTCTAGGAGCAGGTTTTGCTGTTCATTTACAGTGTCCTAATGACCTTGTCTAGCTTTCTTTTAAACTCTTCCACGCTGTTGCTGTTTACAACTACTGGTGGCAGTTTATTCCATGTGTCACATATCTTGTATGTAAAGAAGTTCCCAAATGGGATGTGTTGTATCTCTTCAGTTCTAATTTCCGTACATTCTTTCATGTCTGGAAGAAGCACTCTGGAAGATATGAATGAAAGGACAAAGATATGGACGTGAAACAGATGCAAATTAGAGGGACGGAGTTAAAAATGGAGTTGGCAAAGAGTCAAGCAGTTAAAGCCACATAGGCGGGGAAATAAATATGAAAGGGAACCTTACTTGGTGCGCCAACGAAAGTTACAATAAATACGCTATATTTTATTAGAAATGATTGTTGTGCTGTTTAACCACCACATTATTTTTTTTTTTTCATTTTTCATTCTGATAAATAAATCATAAATATCCGATTCATAAAATTCCTGCATCTTTAACTCAACGCAAAACACCTTTTTCAGGCCTATATAAGCACTTCCATAGGTCTTTCCTAACCCCCTCCAAAGAACAAAAACAACAACAAATTATTGGAATAATTTGTGTTTGTTTGTTTGTATGGTGTTTTTACGTTGCATGGAACCCGTGGTTATTCAACAATGGGACCAACGGCTTTACGTGACTTCCGAACCACGTCGGGAGTGAACTTCTTTCACAAGAATTACACGTCTCTTACCCCTCAATGAAATTCCCGAGAATCGAACTCACGGCCACCGAAGTGGCAGGTCAAGACCATCCCGATCACGCCACTGAGGCGCTATTATTGGAATAAGAAATATTCTAAAATAAGAATGGACTCAAAAGGAGGCGAGGTAAGCTATAAACAGAGTTCTGCTAAAGAATAGGTAAGAAGAAATGTTCCAAAAATATTCATCAGTGGAGAAGGGGAATTTGGAAATGATATAGGACATCATTGAAAGGCAAACGAATGGTGATAGCACAGGCCAGAAATAAACCCAAAGAAAACAGCAACTGGAAGTAATGGATGATATAATGGTCGATGATGATGATGAATGAGAATGGGGAAAAACAAAAAAGAAAGATTCGATGATGCTGGAACCCACAAAGAAACTAACTAACAAGGAAAAGGAAATGAAGATTAAGCTTAAGAAAGGAGATGAAACTGACAAAAGATAATCAAGGTCTAGAAGAAGGAATCTTATTGAAACAAAGAAAAATAAGGAAATAGTAAAGAACTGAGAAAACGAGGAACATGAGGGAAGAGGGGAAAACACGAGGAGGCAGAGAGAGAGATAGAGGCTGATGAGGTGGAATGAAGAAAGTCCAGCAAAAAAGAAAGGGAAAGAGAAGCGGACGAAGGACTAAGAGATTGAAAAAAGGGTAAAGCAAGGAAGGAATACAATGGGCAGATTGATATACGACGGCCGAGGAAGTAGGGAAGGGAAAAGGGGAGAGGACGAAAAACAGAATAACCACAAAGAAAATATATGAGAGTGAGAGAGAAATAATGAATGAGCGAGAGAGGGATACGGGAACCATGGGTAAAAAAAAAAAAAAAAAAAAAAAAGAGGACTGATTAGCTACGTAACGAATACAGTAAGGTTCCGAAGTAATAAGAAAAAAATATAATAAAAAAAAAAAGTGTTAATAACATGAGAAGCAAAGCGAAAATATATGACGATATCAACTAAAGGATAAAATGAGTTGTATATAATTGATAAAATGGGACAGAATTAGAAGAAGGATCACGATGAATGTGGAATTAAAAGCAAAGATATAACGTGAAGAATGGAACTAGATACATTACGGAAAGGGAAAAAGAAGGAATGTAAAAAAAAAAAATAAAAGAGAGAGAGAGGGAGATAAGTGACGCAATGAGAAGTGAATACGTGATAAGGACCAGGAAATAAATGATGATTACACAGAGAAGGGACAGACTGGAAAGAAACCAAATGACGTTAAGACCTCGGTGGCTACTGAAGGGGAAGAGCTGCGTCCACCACAACCTTACTTTCCCAGGAAACCGAGAATTAAACTGGAAAATAACATCCCGATATCGTTTTCGGAATAAATGAAGATGATGAGATGGGGGACAAGAAGGTACTTGAACAGAAGGGAAATAATACGAGGAAAATATGGAGAGAAATTTAACAAAATTATAATGAAACAATTTTGATGGAATGAAGTGATTGATACTGAACAACATTCACTTAGAAATTGTATCGAGTATTTCACATCAGGCTTACGCTTGCAAATAAACACAAATAAACACAACTTTTAACTCGGAGTAGCTACTCAATCGGATCAGAACAGCACCTTTAAAGTAAGACATTTCCTATTTAAACGCTTGGAGAACTGCACAGCACAGGAGAATTAGGAGTAACATATCGTCAGTTACTCTAAATTTGGTGCAAATTGCTGCGAAAAATGGGAATCCTCTTCAGCACTTACTATGTCACTGTAAAATTGTGAAACCAGGAATTTAACGGAATCTCTGAAAATTTCAGGGAATTCGTGAAATCACCAATTCACGGCGACAAGTGATTCATCTACACTATTTCACGATTTCACAGCCTTACTGTAACAACTATAAGGTCTTCGTTAATCAAGCCAGGTGGTGTCTCCCCATTGAAAGCGGCTGAAATGATTTTCAGCGGAATGTCAAACACAAATACCAATCAGGGAGTCGAGCACAATCATTAATATTCAGTAGTGACAGAAAGTAGGTAGATGGGGCGTTTTCATTTTCTCCTTTGCAATCTTTTCGACATTAATAAGCCATTTCTCTTCAAAAGCATTGCTTCCTTGGAGAGGAAAAGCCAACGATCACTGCCACATATTCGGGACTAAATATTTATTCCCAAACACCTACGCAAATCCACTGCTTCAATTCTTAGACAAATCCCACTGCCATTAATTGCCCCATCTTCCTAGTTCCCATTTAACCCTTATAACTTTAGCCTTATTCATATCTGTCAACAGCTTTCTCCCACTGCAGATACTCTTGAATTCTTTCGCCTCTGAATTCTCGCACGAAGCAATCCACGAAGTTCTCAAACACCCACGGAAGCATAAAAAAACTTCACCTCTGCCCACTTTTAGAACAGCACCAGTCACTCTCTCGTCTGCATCCTAACACATTCCAGACTTTTTTGTCTCTCAGCAACTATACAGCAATACACTCGACACCATACGTACTAGACACCACTCCAAACACATGTATGAAAGACAACTTCTCCGAAGGAAAAAGAAACGATGGAGTTCTGCAAGGCCTTAAGACTTCTTGTCATTTACTTACTCTGCTATGTTAAGGACACGAAGTCGTAAGGCCTTGAATAACTCCACCGTTTCTCTATCCTTCGTGAATTTTTTTTATTATTATCATTATCATATATATATATATATATATATATATATATCTATATATATATCATATATATATATATATATATATATATATATATATATATATATATTATATATATAGTATATAGTATATATATATATATATATATATATATATATATATATATATATATATATATATATAATATATATATATATATATATATATATATATATATATATGTAATTTATTTATTTTTACGTTCCATATTTTCGAAATTCAGTTATACATATACATACATACATACTTACACCACACATTATATACACATAGATACATACATGTTGCATTAGTTTTCAATACTATGGCAGAATTTCAAAAATCGTCTTATCTATGGTCATTTGGATTATATCAAATTCCTTTAATAATTCTGAACTGATTACACGGAATATCTGATATTTCATTGAGGAAATAAGAGAAAAATGCATTGGCGAACTTTATTATAAGTGTTTCACATACCAAGAGAGAGAGAGAGAAGAGAGAGAGGAGAGGAGACGGACCCTCTGAGAGAGAGGAGGCGAGTGGAGAGAGAAGAGAGAGAGCGAGAGAGAGAGAGAGAGAGTAGAGAGAGAGAGGGCTTTATTTAAAACTGAAGAGAAAAATACGAGGACTTCCTCACAGAGAGTATTTTTCCCTACGGGGAAAAGTAATCTTAATCCTGGTAGAAAATTCCTCTTCTACACGGGAAGGGAAACTTGAACAATTCAACATTTCACATCTATATAAAGATAGAGGGTAAGATATCAAAACTGTGCTCTTCTTTGCAGATGTTTTTAGTCTTGTTGAACGATTTAGCAAGTTTTTTTATCATAACACATAGCTGTTGAGATGAGAATAAGATTCTTCAGTGAGAATACTCATGACAAAATATAATTAACAAGAAAGTTTTAGGATGTAAAGACTTCCCAAACAAACCAGTCACTGCATAGATTTAATTATAACGAATATTAATATCCGCTAGTTAAATCCAATACCCATCACTTCCGCCAACACAAACACACACACACACACGCACACACTGACACACACACAAACGCCCTCTTGGCTCCCAGTGAGTCACGCATTCAAGAAAATTCCTTCGAGGCTCAATATAATCGATTACTCACCTAAATCATTTTACTTTCGCGAGACATTATATGTTTTTAAAACATATATGTTTTTAATACAGATGCCACATAATACATTTGCTTATCTTCGATATTACGCGAAGAATTGAAAGGGCACATCTTTGGGGCCGTTTCTTTCACACTGCTGTGGCTTATATATTTTCCAATCGCGTTTTAATAAATAGTCAACTACTCTTGCAGTTCGTCAATAACTACAGAGTATCTCGAAATAAATCTAGTGGAAGTGATTTGCCAAGCTTAACTGGTTATTAACTTTCTTCCGTCTTTTTTCTTTCAATCTTTCATTATTCATTATATAATTTCGATTGATGAAACCTATTCACATGGAATAAGCACACAGCGGTCATTGACTCGAGATTCAAGCTTCCCCAGAATGTTGGTTTCAACCTCCCACAGCAGACCCCACACTGCGGCAGTCATGAACGTCATACAGAGCCAGTGATTTTTTTCATCATCTTGGGGGAGGCGCGAACTCGCGACAACTGAGCGGAATGTCACGAAACTAGCGACCGTACCAGCGGACTGTATACCTAAGAAAACTTACCGATATGCCTGAAATCAGGAGACGTCAGCAGAGAGCAGAAGGTCAAAAGAGCTGACGTCAAACATTTGCACAAAAAAATAATATAAGCAAATAACCTCCACCCCCCCCCCCCCCCCCCCCACCCCCCCCCCCCCACCAAACACCACCACCGGAAAAAGATTAAAAAAATCGTCACCGCTGAAAATTTCCACAACAACGCCGATACATTTTTTTGAAAATCATCATTAATGTAAAAGTCAAATTCCGTGACACCCGAATGTGCTCTGATGATTAAAAAAGATAATGCAGTTCAAGTTGTGAAATGGAGCATCACTTCAAAGATAAGGTAATATTTTAAAAGAGAGGAATAAAAGTTCCCCATCCAACACCGGCACCTCTGAGCCATTTGTAACATTACGAGTTGATTAGTTCCACTTCTTATGTATGCTCATAAATTTAATCTTATTTTACCCGCGGATACGTACATTCATCTTTCTCACACTGTCAACACTAAATATTTTACAGCATATAGCTCCCGGATCTACACTGTTAATCGTCAACACTAAATATTTTACAGCATATAGTTCCCGGATCTACACTGTTAATCGGAAAAAGAGAAAAGAAGATTATATATACATGCATATATACGTGTATGTGTATATATATACATATGTATATATATATATATATATATATTATATATATATATATATATATATATATATATATATATATATATATATTATATACACACAAATATATACATATATATCTATATATAAATATTATATAAAAATATAATATATAAAATTTATATATAATATATATATATATATATATATATATATATATACTATAATCTATATATATACTATATATATATATATATATATATATATATATATAATCATATTAATTTTACTCTCTAATTACCGTTATATTTTATTTCTTCGGTTGCTTAGCTTTTTTTTTAATTAGGCTGATTATATTATATCATATATATATATCTATTATATCTATCTATATCTATATATATATATATATATATATATATATATATATATATATATATATATATATATATATAATATATATATCTTATTCTTCTTATTTATTAAACAGTTGCATATATAACCCTGTTATCTATTCATTCTGTAACCGCACTGAATCTCAGCTCATGACATGTCTCTTTTTACTCCTTTTCATTTCTTGAATGAATTATCGTCATGAGGACTCACGAAAAACCACAACAACCATCCACAATAATAATAATAATAATAATAATAATAATAATAATAATAATAATAATAATAATAATAACTAATCGCTTAAACAAGCTGATTGAAGATTCTTTAACAGCGTAGAATCGAACGAAGTTCCTCCAGACGTTGACATGAGGAGCAAAACGCTTTTGCAACGGGAGCCAAACCTTTAATGAACTTGACCCCAATTAAATTAATTCCAAAATGAAACCCGATTATCATCGTTGCTTAAGTCTGGATAATTGGAATGCGATATAAAATTCAGTTCAACGGCAGCGCTCTTGGGCCTATGCGTTCATTCAGCGCTAAAACTGAGAGGAAAAATGTTTTAAAGGTGTAACAAGAGGAAAGCCTCACAGATGCACTAAACAATCGTTAGGAATGGAATGGAATGTAAAATTTAGGCCAAAGGCCAAGCACTGGGACCTACATGGTCATTCAGCGCTGAAAGGGAAATTGAGAGTAGAAAGGTTTGAAAGATGTAACAGGAAGACGACCTAGCGGATCCAATATGAAACAAATATTATTAGAGTGGAAAGTAAAAAGAGAGAAAATACGAACGGAGGCACAGTAAAAGGAATGAAAGGGCTTGCAGCTAAGGGCCCTTGGGCCGATTTACAGCCCAGGAAACCTAACAGCTTTTATTGCACTTGCCTGAGAAGAATCCCTAGCGGATCAATATCGCCGTAGGTCATAAGTTACCAACGGAGAAGGGAACGTACAGCTTCATTTTCGTCCAGATCATCATAAATTTCATGGATCCTTCTTTTGTAACTGAACTTCAGACCTGGAGGTCCTCACCACGGCCACTGCCGACTCCTCCTACACCTATATAAGCAAGGCAAGACTCCGTTGGGTAAGCGATCTGCAACGATTGGGGGACATTGCAATTAAAAAAACAAATAAGTACAAATTGCTGTATGAGCCCCGGCTTATGAAACGGCAATCGCCGCCTGTCCTATATCGTTGACAGACGCACGATCATGGCTAACTTAAACACGAAATGAAATAAAAACTACTGAGGTTAGAGGGCTGCAATTGGTTATGTTTGACGATTGGAGGGTGGATGATCAACGTACCAATTTGCAGCCCTCTAGCCTCAGCAGTCTTTTAGATCTGAAGGCGGACAGAAAAAGTGCGGACGGACAAACAAAGCCGGCACAATAGTTTACTTTTAGACAATATATATATATATATATATATATATAATATATATATATATATATATATATATATATATATATATATATATATATATATATATATATATATATATATCTAATGAAAGGAGCCCATAAAAACACCAAAATGTAGAGAGAAAAATACTATATTTCAGAGACTGCTGTCTCTCTCTTCAGGTATATGAATGAGAAAAGTTTACAGAAAAGGTGGTATTTATACCAAGAGATCCGTCCACAAGTAAGCCAATTTAGGTCACCCCCGCTGATAATCTTCCTTTAATCTTCTTAAGCGTTGGTTGAATGAAAACTTCGTCGACGACATCTGAGATCCACCCGCCTTTTGAGATGTTCATTACCTGCTTCTCTTTTATTAAGGCCGATTCCATCATTTGACTCTTGTACCGGCAGTTGCTGCTATAAATTACACGTGACAAATTCCAGTTTATTCTATGGTTATGTTCATTTATATGGTTGAAAATAGCCGAGTTCTGTTGTCCATACCTAACTGACCGTTTGTGTTGTATTAATCTCTGGGGAAGTGATTTACCTGTAAATCCGATGTAAGATTGGTCACAGTCCTGGCATGGGATCTCATAGACCCCAGAGTCTTTGGGAGATGTCTTTTGTTGGACGTTAATCAGGGATTTGGCTAAGGTATTTGGGTAGGTAAATGCAAAAGGGTTGGATTTCCCAAGGGTGTGGGTTATTCTCTTAATCCTCTCCAGGTGAGGAATTTTTATTTTATTGTTGGGTGTGTCTCTGGTCTTGTCTTTAGGGGGTCGGTAGAAAATTACGTTTGCTTTATGAATTTTCTACCGACCCCCTAAAGACAAGACCCATTAAACTTTCAGCCATGGTTCGGTGGTGGCCTGGATTAAATCGCTGCCAGACACAGCGCTGAATGACCATGTAGGTCCCAGTGCTTGGCCTTTGGCCTAAATTTTACATTCCATTCCATTCCTAACGATTGTTTAGTGCATCTGTGAGGCTTTCCTCTTGTTACACCTTTAAAACATTTTTCCTCTCAGTTTTAGCGCTGAATGAACGCATAGGCCCAAGAGCGCTGCCGTTGAACTGAATTTTATATCGCATTCCAATTATCCAGACTTAAGCAACGATGATAATCGGGTTTCATTTTGGAATTAATTTAATTGGGGTCAAGTTCATTAAAGGTTTGGCTCCCGTTGCAAAAGCGTTTTGCTCCTCATGTCAACGTCTGGAGGAACTTCGTTCGATTCTACGCTGTTAAAGAATCTTCAATCAGCTTGTTTAAGCGATTAGTTATTATTATTATTATTATTATTGTTATTATTATTATTATTATTATTATTGTGGATGGTTGTTGTGGTTTTTCGTGAGTCCTCATGACGATAATTCATTCAAGAAATGAAAAGGAGTAAAAAGAGACATGTCATGAGCTGAGATTCAGTGCGGTTACAGAATGAATAGATAACAGGGTTATATATGCAACTGTTTAATAAATAAGAAGAATAAGATATATATATATATCTATATATATATTATATATATATATATATATAATATATATCATATATATATATATATATAGATATATATATATAGATATAGTATAGATAGATATATTATATATAATATAATATAATCAGCCTAATTAAAAAAAAAGCTAAGCAACCGAAGAAATAAATATAACGGTAATTAGAGAGTAAATTAATATATATATATATATATATATATATATATACATATATATATATGTATATAATATATATATATATATATAATATATATATATATATATATATATATATTATATATATATTGTATATATATAATATGTATATATTTGTGTATATATATATATATATATATATATATATATATATATATATATATATATATATATATATATATATACATATGTATATAATACACATACACGTATATATGCATGTATATATAATCTTCTTTTCTCTTTTTCCGATTAACAGTGTAGATCCGGGAACTATATGCTGTAAAATATTTAGTGTTGACGATTAACAGTGTAGATCCGGGAGCTATATGCTGTAAAATATTTAGTGTTGACAGTGTGAGAAAGATGAATGTACGTATCCGCGGGTAAAATAAGATTAAATTTATGAGCATACATAAGAAGTGGAACTAATCAACTCGTAATGTTACAAATGGCTCAGAGGTGCCGGTGTTGGATGGGGAACTTTTATTCCTCTCTTTTAAAATATTACCTTATCTTTGAAGTGACGCTCCATTTCACAACTTGAACTGCATTATCTTTTTTAATCATCAGAGCACATTCGGGTGCACGGAATTTGACTTTTACATTAATGATGATTTTCAAAAAAATGTATCGGCGTTGTTGTGGAAAAAAAAAAAAATTTTTCAGCGTGACGATTTTTTTAATCTTTTTCCGGTGGTGGTGTTTGGTGGTGGTGGAGGTTATTTGCTTATATTATTTTTTTGTGCAAATGTTTGACGTCAGCTCTTTTGACCTTCTGCTCTCTGCTGACGTCTCCTGATTTCAGGCATATCGGTAAGTTTTTCTTAAGGTATACAGTCCGCTGGTACGGTCGCTAGTTTCGTGACATTCCGCTCAGTTGTCGCGAGTTCGCGCCTCCCCCAAGATGATGAAAAAAATCACTGGCTCTGTATGACGTTCATGACTGCCGCAGTGTGGGGTCTGCTGTGGGAGGTTGAAACCAACATTCTGTGGAAGCTTGAATCTCGAGTCAATGACCGCTGTGTGCTTATTCCATGTGAATAGGTTTCATCAATCGAAATGATATAATGAATAATGAAAGATTGAAAGAAAAAAGACGGAAGAAAGTTAATAACCAGTTAAGCTTGGCAAATCACTTCCACTAGATTTATTTCGAGATACTCTGTAGTTATTGACGAACTGCAAGAGTAGTTGACTATTTATTAAAACGCGATTGGAAAATATATAAGCCACAGCAGTGTGAAAGAAACGGCCCCAAAGATGTGCCCTTTCAATTCTTCGCGTAATATCGAGGAGATAAGCAAATGTATTATGTGGCATCTGTATTAAAAACATATATGTTTTAAAAACATATAATGTCTCGCGAAAGTAAAATGATTTAGGTGAGTAATCGATTATATTGAGCCTCGAAGGAATTTTCTTGAATGCGTGACTCACTGGGAGCCAAGAGGGCGTTTGTGTGTGTGTCAGTGTGTGCGTGTGTGTGTGTGTGTTTGTGTTGGCGGAAGTGATGGGTATTGGATTTAACTAGCGGATATTAATATTCGTTATAATTAAATCTATGCAGTGACTGGTTTGTTTGGGAAGTCTTTACATCCTAAAACTTTCTTGTTAATTATATTTTGTCATGAGTATTCTCACTGAAGAATCTTATTCTCATCTCAACAGCTATGTGTTATGATAAAAAAACTTGCTAAATCGTTCAACAAGACTAAAAACATCTGCAAAGAAGAGCACAGTTTTGATATCTTACCCTCTATCTTTATATAGATGTGAAATGTTGAATTGTTCAAGTTTCCCTTCCCGTGTAGAAGAGGAATTTTCTACCAGGATTAAGATTACTTTTCCCCGTAGGGAAAAATACTCTCTGTGAGGAAGTCCTCGTATTTTTCTCTTCAGTTTTAAGTAAAGCTCTCTCTCTCTCTCTCTCTCTCTCTCTCTCTCTCTCTCTCTCTCTCTCTCTCTCTCTCTCTCTCTTGGTATGTGAAACACTTATAATAAAGTTCGCCAATGCATTTTTCTCTTATTTCCTCAATGAAATATCAGATATTCCGTGTAATCAGTTCAGAATTATTAAAGGAATTTGATATAATCCAAATGACCATAGATAAGACGATTTTTGAAATTCTGCCATAGTATTGAAAACTAATGCAACATGTATGTATCTATGTGTATATAATGTGTGGTGTAAGTATGTATGTATGTATATGTATAACTGAATTTCGAAAATATGGAACGTAAAAAATAAACTAAATTACAATATATATATATAATAATATTTATATTTATCTATATAATATATTATATATATATATAGATATTATACTTATATATATACTTATATCTATATAGAAATATATATATAAATATATATTATATATAATATATATATATCAATATATATATATATAATATATATATATGGATATATATATATATATATATATATTTATATATATCCTATATCTTATATATATATAATATATATAAAATAATCTAATATATATAATTATATATATATCTAATAAATATAAGATATATTATATAATATACTAGTATATATATGATAATGATAATAATAAAAAAAAATCACGAAGGATAGAGAAACGGTGGAGTTATTCAAGGCCTTACGACTTCGTGTCCTTAACATAGCAGAGTAAGTAAATGACAAGAAGTCTTAAGGCCTTGCGGAACTCCATCGTTTCTTTTTCCTTCGGAGAAGTTGTCTTTCATACATGTGTTTGGAGTGGTGTCTAGTACGCATGGTGTCGAGTGTATTGCTGTATAGTTGCTGAGAGACAAAAAAGTCTGGAATGTGTTAGGATGCAGACGAGAGAGTGACTGGTGCTGGTTTTCTAAAAGTGGCAGAGGTGAAGTTTTTTATGCTTCCGTGGGTGTTTGAGAACTTCGTGGATTGCTTCGTGCGAGAATTCAGAGGCGAAAGAATTCAAGAGTATCTGCAGTGGGAGAAAGCTGTTGATAGATATGAATAAGGCTAAAGTTATAAGGGTTAAATGGGAACTAGGAAGATGGGGCAATTAATGGCAGTGGGATTTGTCTAAGAATTGAAGCAGTGGATTTGCGTAGGTGTTTGGGAATAAATATTTAGTCCCGAATATGTGGCAGTGATCGTTGGCTTTTCCTCTCCAAGGAAGCAATGCTTTTGAAGAGAAATGGCTTATTAATGTCGAAAAGATTGCAAAGGAGAAAATGAAAACGCCCCATCTACCTACTTTCTGTCACTACTGAATATTAATGATTGTGCTCGACTCCCTGATTGGTATTTGTGTTTGACATTCCGCTGAAAATCATTTCAGCCGCTTTCAATGGGGAGACACCACCTGGCTTGATTAACGAAGACCTTATAGTTGTTACAGTAAGGCTGTGAAATCGTGAAATAGTGTAGATGAATCACTGTGTCGCCGTGAATTGGTGATTTCACGAATTCCCTGAAATTTTCAGAGATTCCGTTAAATTCCTGGTTTCACAATTTTACAGTGACATAGTAAGTGCTGAAGAGGATTCCCATTTTTCGCAGCAATTTGCACCAAATTTAGAGTAACTGACGATATGTTACTCCTAATTCTCCTGTGCTGTGCAGTTCTCCAAGCGTTTAAATAGGAAATGTCTTACTTTAAAGGTGCTGTTCTGATCCGATTGAGTAGCTACTCCGAGTTAAAAGTTGTGTTTATTTGTGTTTATTTGCAAGCGTAAGCCTGATGTGAAATACTCGATACAATTTCTAAGTGAATGTTGTTCAGTATCAATCACTTCATTCCATCAAAATTGTTTCATTATAATTTTGTTAAATTTCTCTCCATATTTTCCTCGTATTATTTCCCTTCTGTTCAAGTACCTTCTTGTCCCCCATCTCATCATCTTCATTTATTCCGAAAACGATATCGGGATGTTATTTTCCAGTTTAATTCTCGGTTTCCTGGAAAGTAAGGTTGTGGTGGACGCAGCTCTTCCCCTTCAGTAGCCACCGAGGTCTTAACGTCATTTGGTTTCTTTCCAGTCTGTCCCTTCTCTGTGTAATCATCATTTATTTCCTGGTCCTTATCACGTATTCACTTCTCATTGCGTCACTTATCTCCCTCTCTCTCTCTTTTATTTTTTTTTTTTACATTCCTTCTTTTTCCCTTTCCGTAATGTATCTAGTTCCATTCTTCACGTTATATCTTTGCTTTTAATTCCACATTCATCGTGATCCTTCTTCTAATTCTGTCCCATTTTATCAATTATATACAACTCATTTTATCCTTTAGTTGATATCGTCATATATTTTCGCTTTGCTTCTCATGTTATTAACACTTTTTTTTTTTATTATATTTTTTTCTTATTACTTCGGAACCTTACTGTATTCGTTACGTAGCTAATCAGTCCTTTTTTTTTTTTTTTTTTTTTTTTTTTTACCCATGGTTCCCGTATCCCTCTCTCGCTCATTCATTATTTCTCTCTCACTCTCATATAATTTCTTTGTGGTTATTCTTGTTTTTCGTCCTCTCCCCTTTTCCCTTCCCTACTTCCTCGGCCGTCGGTATAAAATCAATCCTTTCCCCCATCTGCCCATTGTATTCCTTCCTTGCTTTACCCTTTTTTCAATCTCTTAGTCCTTCGTCCGCTTCTCTTTCCCTTTCTTTTTTGCTGGACTTTCTTCATTCCACCTCATCAGCCTCTATCTCTCTCTCTGCCTCCTCGTGTTTTCCCCTCTTCCCTCATGTTCCTCGTTTTCTCAGTTCTTTACTATTTCCTTATTTTTCTTTGTTTCAATAAGATTCCTTCTTCTAGACCTTGATTATCTTTTGTCAGTTTCATCTCCTTTCTTAAGCTTAATCTTCATTTCCTTTTCCTTGTTAGTTAGTTTCTTTGTGGGTTCCAGCATCATCGAATCTTTCTTTTTTGTTTTTCCCCATTCTCATTCATCATCATCATCGACCATTATATCATCCATTACTTCCAGTTGCTGTTTTCTTTGGGTTTATTTCTGGCCTGTGCTATCACCATTCGTTTGCCTTTCAATGATGTCCTATATCATTTCCAAATTCCCCTTCTCCACTGATGAATATTTTTGGAACATTTCTTCTTACCTATTCTTTAGCAGAACTCTGTTTATAGCTTACCTCGCCTCCTTTTGAGTCCATTCTTATTTTAGAATATTTCTTATTCCAATAATAGCGCCTCAGTGGCGTGATCGGGATGGTCTTGACCTGCCACTTCGGTGGCCGTGAGTTCGATTCTCGGGAATTTCATTGAGGGGTAAGAGACGTGTAATTCTTGTGAAAGAAGTTCACTCCCGACGTGGTTCGGAAGTCACCACGGGTTCCATGCAACGTAAAAACACCATACAAACAAACAAACACAAATTATTCCAATAATTTGTTGTTGTTTTTGTTCTTTGGAGGGGGTTAGGAAAGACCTATGGAAGTGCTTATATAGGCCTGAAAAAGGTGTTTTGCGTTGAGTTAAAGATGCAGGAATTTTATGAATCGGATATTTATGATTTATTTATCAGAATGAAAAATGAAAAAAAAATAATGTGGTGGTTAAACAGCACAACAATCATTTCTAATAAAATATAGCGTATTTATTGTAACTTTCGTTGGCGCACCAAGTAAGGTTCCCTTTCATATTTATTTCCCCGCCTATGTGGCTTTACTGCTTGACTCTTTGCCAACTCCATTTTTAACTCCGTCCCTCTAATTTGCATCTGTTTCACGTCCATATCTTTGTCCTTTCATTCATATCTTCCAGAGTGCTTCTTCCAGACATGAAAGAATGTACGGAAATTAGAACTGAAGAGATACAACACAATCCCATTTTGGGGAACTTCTTTACATACAAGATATGTGACACATGGAATAAACTGCCACCTAGTAGTTGTAAACAGCAACAGCGTGGAAGAGTTTAAAAGAAAGCTAGACAAGGTCATTAGGACACTGTAAATGAACAGCAAAACCTGCTCCTAGAGATAAGTGAACACACGAGATCTCCTCTGATGGACTACTAACAAGTCTTTGAGACATCCTAATCCTTGTAACTCCTTCTTACTCATTCCTCTCGTAGCGTATTTCATATTACATCTCCGTCAACTTAATGCTGCTTTAATATTGCGTCGTGTATTTCCACATTTCATAGTCCTTTCAAGTATCACCTTCATGCATCTATTCCTTAACCTCTGTTCCCTCCACCCTTCGTCTCTTATTATTATTATTGATGATGGTACTTTCTCTTTATTCTTCAGTGTTCGTTTCATACCGTGGCCCTTCATTCACTGTTAATTGTTCATAAATATGAATAACCCTCTTCATTCGCTGACAATGTTCATGCATTTGCTTTACCTCCTCATGATTCACTATTCATGTTCCGTGCATTTGATTAATCTCCTCTGTTCGTGCATTTGGTTTGCTTTCATTCATTATTCATTGTTTATTCAATTGATTAACCTCCTCTTAATTCATTATTCATTGTCCATTCATCTGATTAACATCCTCCTCCCTGCACTTGATTAATCTCCTTTACTTTCACCATTCAGTGTTCATACATTTTTTTTTATCCTCATTATCATTCACTCTTCATTTTCCATACATTTGACCAATGTTTCTTTATTCACTACGTTAAGTATATCTTAGTTTAACAAGACCACTGAGCCAATTAATTCAAAGTTCTCCTAGGGCTGCCTCGAAGGATTAGATCATTTTGCGTAGCTAGGAACCAATTGGTTACTTACCAGCGGGACCTACAACTTATAGTGGGATCCGGACCACATTATATCGAGAAATGAATATCTAATCACCAGAAATAAATTCCTCTGATTCCACGTTGGCAGCGCGGGTAGGCGAACTCGGGCTATCAAAATCGGTAGGAGAGCACGTAACCCACTCGTCCAACGAGGAACTCTTCATTCACTCATGAATGATCAGTTTGACTTCCTGTTCTTTTAGTTCCTTCTTTAATATTTCACGAACAAAACTTCCCTCCCTTTTGTCCCCTTCATTTCTTCGATGCTGAGTTGCCACTGTTTCTCTTATAAATAAGATTCTGTATCCCTCATTTTCTATTCCTCCTGATATCCATCGTTCTCAACTATGTCCCTTTATTTCCTTTATATTTCTGCGTTTCCCCGTCATCGGGTTTTTGTCCGGTTTCTCTCTTGCCTATTCCATACCTCTTCCCAATTTTTCTTGACCTCTGTTTTTCTTATCCGTTGTTCCTGGTGGTGTATTATAGTATTTATATTTACTTTTGTCTGTTTTTATAATTATTACCGTGCCTTTCCTCTCTCACTCATTCGGTTTATCTTCCATCGTCAGTCACACGTTTCTCTTTTCTTCCAATCACCGTTTCGTGTTCTTTGCTATTTGTTCCCTTTGCTTTGTCATCCGTTTTCTTTTGTTTTCAGTTTTCCAGTTTTCTTCCCCTTGTATTCACTTCTCTTCCTTTTCAGTTGCGCCCCATCCCAATTGTCTCCCCTTCCATTTCCCTTCCTTTCTTATTGGTGTTCCTGTTCTTACTCTCCTTTCATGTTCAGCTTCTGTTTCTTGCCTCTTCTCTTCGTTTATCTTTTTTTCTTTCGTCTCCCTCGTTAAATTTTACCTTAGCCACATATTTATTGTCGTATGTCATTTCATAGGCCTTCGCCCTTGGCCAAGTTTCATCATTATCATTTAGTTTCATTGTCTCCCGTCCTTTCGAAACTATCCTCTCCTCTGCCTCCAGTTGTTTTATTTGATTATTATTATTATTATTATTATTATTATTATTATTATTATTATATTATTATTATTATTATATATTGGAAGTAAATCCTCTTTCCAACATGTTTTATTAAAAGTATTTACTGCTCCAGCTCCATTAATTTTTAAAGGTTCCTCTCTATTTTTCTGATGATTCGTTTTCTCATTGTTGCTCACCAGTTCAAGCAACAATGAGAAAAAAATAATTAGAAAAATAGAGAAGAGCCTGTATGAAATTATCGCAGCTGAGGCAGCAGTTACTTTTAATAAAACATGTTATTATTATTTTTGTCTTTTGCGCTCCCTCCGTATTCTTAATTGTAGTTTTCTTTAATGTATTAGAGTTTGCTGTATTTCTATGACTTTGCTTACTTAAATAATCTCTTCCTATTTAAATTAATGTCTTTCTTTGTGTGGTAGGATTTTCTACGTCCTATTTGTAAACAAAATTGTAACAACTTTGATTTTTTTTTTTTTTTATTGAATGCAGTGTTATAAATGTGCTCATATGTTTGTGTGTGTGTATGTATGCGCAATATATATGTGTACATATAGCATGTTAATTTATATATAGTTTGTATACGTACACATAAAATGCAGATGCTTAATCGTAATCTTTTATCGCTCTGTACAAATGATTATTATTTCATATAAGTAAATTGTAATTTCTAACTGTTTGGAGTAAAATACTTTTGTAAAACTGAACGTTGGTCTGTATTTGTGTAATTGTTGAGAAAGTAAAAGTAGTCGTCCAGTTATATATTCTAATGCTCGGAAAGCCTTGAAGAAATTGATAATTCATACAAGTTCTAAATACAGTGTGTGCTTTGAAAGGTCACCGTTAGATTCATAGCAAACAGAAACAAGTATAAAATGCGCCGTAGTATCTACGGCGCAATCGAGTTTTCAATACAGCGTATAATGCTGTTTGGAAAATTCGATGTGCTTAAGTAAGAAACTCGTCCACGACCGGTCAGCGCTCAGTTGCTCCCCAGATGCCCCTCTAGCTGTGCCAGATGCACGATGCATGGCTAACTTTAACCTTAGATGAGATAATAACTATTGAGGCTAGAGGGTTGCAATTTGGTATATTTGATGATTGGAGGGTGGATGGCCAACATACCAATTTGCAGCCCTCTAGCCTCAGGACGGACAGACAAAAAAACACCTCAATAGATTTCTTTTTTAGAAAAATAAAAAGAAATGAATCATGCATGATTTTGAGTAAAGTCTAAAGACTAAGGGGAAAAGCCAGGAGGAAAATTATCATTAACCGATTGAAGATGTACTATTCATAACATCCAGTTTCCCAACAATAAAAATAATAATGATAAAGTAAATAAATAAATACAAATTTTTGGTTCCAGCAGCTCTAAGCGGAGGTCCCCGATGCCGGCGAAAGGAAGGCGGACGGGAATGACAGACTTTTCAGGGGGCGGAGAAAAAATTTCCCCCGCCCCCCAACCTTGTGGGGGGGTGGGGGGGAACGTGGTTAGGGAAGCTGTGTAGAACTGCTTGTCTAGGCAGATGTGTTTCCAAGCCTGCTCGGATGCTAAAGAAGCCAATTCCCTTTTATTATTAAGGAGATATTTATACATTTCCTATGGGGAAGGTTGTTATCTTTTTCTGTGTTGTTATACTTTTTTATTTTCCTTTTATCATACGTTATTTCTCTTGGCTGCTTGAAACGTGATAGGACGCCAAAGACTTAGTGTCATTTGTATTCGAAATACTTGACTAAGACAGACCTATTTTTATGGCCAAGAAGTATAAATTGAAAAATAGCTTCAAAACGGATGTCGATTATCTATAGGGGTTAGTGCCGTCAGTTCACCTCCCTTCGTGCACTGTAAGCATTACTAAAGATTGTTTACCGCGTCCCTTCGGCCACTCGCTGTACCCACTTTGTAGCTATTTACTTGCCTCCATTTCCGCTTCTTTCCTCCACCTTATTGTCCAACCTCTCCGACTCCCTCTTTTCACTTTCTTAAGCGCTGAATTATTATAACTCTAGATATAACATTTCCAAACTGAATTATGACTTCATTTCACCACGTGACGCTTCAGAATGCTGGATCATACAACAGAAGTAAATTCTAACTTCCTATGTTTTCCGAGAAATGGAATATCGGAGTTATGTCTCTTATGCCTAACTGTAGTGACGTTTGCCCTGCTCTGAGCCGGAAATAAAATCATACGGTTAATCTCCAGTGGTTACCGGAAATTTAGACAAATGCATTTTTAAAATCATTATCATAATAAAAAGGCATAATCAAACGAACAAACTATGTATAGAACTTTCTAATGGAATATCCCAATGGAATTTGAGTTTTTCTTCTGTAACCGTAGAGTTTTATTCATCATTAAATCCAGTCATATACCTTTTCCAGACTTTTATGGAAAGACGTTCATTTGAAATCTCAGTAATGAACGCAGCAAGTAATTTTATGAGGCTGACAGTAATTAATGCGAAGTCTTTGTTGACAGGATTTTTCTGGGAATAATGAAAGATTTTTGTCGAATAGTTTTTAATGAAGGAATTATTTTTCTTCTGTCAGTCATTCGACAACGTCATTCTCAGAATCCTTGATGTTCTTCATCCTGCTTGCGATATTCAGTTGCATATCAACTGACATCTTGACTGTCATGACAGTTTTACATGTTTTAACTGAAAGCTCAAGTTACAGAATTGACTTCTTTAACCTTTGACCTTTTGTTCGATTTTTCCTCCTTCTCATATTTTCTGAAGTTCAGTTTCCTTCGGCTCAGTTCCTCGTCATGGACATTAATTTACCTGAAGGGACAGAGAGAATATTGTCTGTTTTAAATAGAGTAATTTCCTAGCAAACGCCTGCATCACTTTGTGAAGGTTTGATTGGCGTCAACTTTGTGATACATCTCGCTTTGCATCGCTTGTAAACTGGAAGGCATTTAACTAGATTTACAGACATATCTTTGCATAAAGATATGTATATTGACAGCCTATTTTCTATGTAACATATTCGGAATTTAATCAACTGCTTTCTAGAGAACATCTATTTCCCCGAGACAATCGTAACTAGAATGATGCTAAATGAAAACTATCTTTATTATTAAAGTAAACAATATATATGTTAAGTAAATGCCCAGTAGCGCCTTCGATGGTGTCGTCGATTTGGTCTGGGCCTACTACCTTTGTGGCCGCGAGTTCGATTCTCGGGCATTCCATTGAGGGGTCAGAGATGTGTTTTTCTGGTGATAGAAGTTCACTCTCGACGTGGTTCGGAAGTCACGTCAATCCGTTGGTACCTTGCTGAATAACCACTGGTTCCATTCGACGTAAAAACACCATACAAACAATAAATTCATGAAAACCGCTCTAACAAGTGCATGAAAATCGCTCTAATAGAGTTACATGAAAATCGTTCTAATAAGTTCATGAAATAAAGCTCAATTAACATTTCATAAAAAACGCTAAAGTAAAATGTGGAAACCGGTCGACTAGATTGTACAGGTTTCTCGTTGATGACCAATGTGGCGTAAGGCGTATATTGGCTTATTCATAAAACCACCCGAAGTGAATATCGTGAACTGATAGATGGGCCTTACGGCAGTTGTCTAAGAAGTCCAAGTCTTCTCTGGAAATCTTGTACGAAGCAGAACATTATTCTTATTCAAATGGCAACAAGTTGGTACATTATCCTCCGTATGGCAACCTCAACAAGTTGGTACATTATCCTCCCTTTGGCAACCTCATTCATTTATGCACAACCAGCAGCTACTTTGGTTTCGTAGCAAAATTATTGGAAATATGAGATTAAAACATACATTGTTACAACAGAAGGCTATTTTGTTATCGGTAGTTTTCCTTTATTTCTGTATTTCCCTTTACCTCTTCTCACTTCTTCCTAATGAACGCTGTAGTAGGCTTGTTCCATAATAATAATAGGTTTCATCTACTGAAATAATAATAATAATAATAATAATAATAATAATAATAATAATAATAATAATAATAATAATAATAATAATAATAATAATAATAATAATAATAATAACATCAACAGCAAGTTTATTAATAAAAAGCTTTGTATGTTTATAGAAAATAAATATAAAATTTTAAAAATTACATTTATCATTATCTAGGAAAATAAAAATAATCTTTTTATATTTTTTTACAGAAAATAAAAATGGATAGGTTCCATCTTCTGATAATTAAGAATAGTGATTGAATCTACATTGTAGTGACGAATCTTGCATCTTATTGCTGGGAACACCGCGTAGTTACAAGGCGTTAGTTTTGTCTCTTGTTCCCGATTGAACTATCATAAATATAATTAACTGGTAATCGTAACAAGGTCTTATTATTTTCGTAGCATGTGAAGTGGATGATAATTTGGGAACTAGAACATGACAGTATAATTAGAAATTATTGGTACATGATTTAAAAGCGGTTTTTAGTAGCTAACAGTAAAATGGCAAAATTATGAACGAATGAATGCATTTTATGACACACAATATTGGGAAATGCTTTAGCGCAGATACACTAAACGATAGGTGTATCGAAAATAAATAAGAGTGAAAGATTTACAAGTAAAACCATCTTTCTTAAAGATT
>NC_061097.1:30075136-30105224 GCF_015104395.2 Macrobrachium nipponense
GAAATTTGGGAGTTACAATACGAGAACTTCCCAGGCAGGTCACTTATGAGGGCAAAGGGACGGTGAAGTTTTTGGAAAGCTGATCAACAAAAAGGGTACAGATGATTTGTACGTGCCATTGTGGTCTCGTTGGGGACGCCCCAGAGCCCAGGCCTATAGTATAGGGAAAACAGGGGAGGGCTGTGGGATATCCCCGATTTTATTGACACCGGCAAGTGAAACTGAGGATATGGAGATTATTGAAAATGGGATTGTGTTGGCGGTGCTAATGGTGATGATACCGAGGATATGGGGAGTGGTGATACCAAACCCACACTGATGATACGGGGAATGACTGCAGTGATGTTAAACGGGATATTGGGGGCCACGGTGGTAACAATTTTGGTGGGTGTGACAATGGCGTTATGGGTGGTGATACTGATACTAATATTGATATTGTTACTGATACTAACAATGGGGTCTTGGTAGATGCAATGAGAACCACGGATGGTGATATTTATGGAATCGTGGAACGGGGAGGTACTAACCACAAATATAAAGTGTTTTATTAGAGGATGTTACTTTAATGCCAGGTTCAAAGACCATGGTAAAAGTCAAGTTGAGGGAAGTGAAAAAACCCATGGAAGTGTGCGTAATTGACGGTAGTGAGAAACTAAGAGGGGTTATTAGCACGGCATCAGTGAACAGTGTATCAAAACACTGGTGTTACATGGATAGAATTAACTGAACTGTAATGATGCAGTTAGGAAATACCATAAGAATACATATGTGGTAAATCCCCAAGATTGGAGTAGTGACAGTGGTTCAGAGAATATAGAATCGGTAAGCGAGCTCTTAGCAGAATTTGGGGATACAGTAGCCTTACAAAAGGATAAACTGGATTGACTAATGTGTTAGAACATAAGGTAAACTTAGAGAAAGGTACAAAACCTATTTTTCCTGCATACCGCATACCTTTCAAAATCAGAGAACAGGTAGAGAAAGACGTCAATAAATCGGAAGAAGAAGTAATCATTAGACCTAGTGTGTCTCCATACAACTTTCCTCTATTAGCAGTGCCTAAGAATGACAGTTCTGTCTGAGTATGCGACGATTTTAGACGTTTGAATGAAAAAACAGTTCCTGACCGTTCCCGTTCGTATGCATACCAGATCTTTTTGTAGAAATCGGGGGGAACATAATATTTATAGCTCAATTGATTTAGCGCAGGGTTTTCTGGAGGTCCCTCTTAGTGAGAATAGTAAGGAATGTACAGACTTTTCAGTGCCCAAGGGACACTATGAATTTACGCGGATGCCGTTTGGTTTATCGGGCAGTCTGATGACCTTTACCAAGTTGGTGAACACATTTTTGCATGGGTTATTGGGTAAAAATGTTTTTGTGTACATGGATGATATATTAGTTGCAACAGACTCGATCGTGCAAAACCTGGAAGTGTTTAAGGAAGTACTTAGGAGACTTAGGTTAGCAGGGTTGAAAATTAACCTTGCTAAGTGTTTCTTCTTGAAAAAGCAAATCACATATTTAGGTATGTCATATCCAAGGAAGGGGTTAGAGTAAACGACGATAAAGTCAAAGTATTAGCGGATTTTCGCACCCCGAAATCAAAGAAAGAAATTAAGTCATTCCTGGGGATGGTGGGGTTTTTCCGTAGGTTCGTGAAAGGATTCTCTAACTTAGCAGATCCTCTAACAGATGTATTGGGGGAAGACATTCAGTTTTATTGGAGAAAACCCCAGGAAGATAGTTTCAGAAACTTAAGGATGCGTAAATGAATCCTCCAGTCCTGAAATTTCCAGATTTCAGCAAACCATTCACATTTATGACTGGATGCCAAGTCAAGCGGGATAGGTTGCTTACCTTATGCAAAAGTTTGATGGGAAATTCAATCCCATAGCGTTTTATAGCAGGAAGCTTAGGACAAAGGGCAGCAATGAAAGATTAATGGCTTCCGTAGATAAAGAAGCCTTTGCAATAGTATCAAGATTGGTTCATTTTAAAATGCTACTGATGGGGAATAAAGTAGAAGTCCTTACAGACCACAAGCCATTATTGGATCTTTTTAATAAGCCCGATTTGTCACTTAAAAGAGCTCGAGGGTTTTTAACTATCAGGGACTTCGATGCAAAGCTCAAAAAAATATATAGAAGGCAAATTAAATGTAGTTGCGGATGCCCTTAGTAGAAATTTTTATGACACAGAAGGATCTCAAGTTAAGCTAGTTACTAGCGATTCTATACAATGGGATATTGAGTCATACAGCAAAGGCAGGATGAAGATGAAATTTTGGCAGATGCAAAAGCATTTCTTAGAGGGGAATTAGTCAGGAAACGTTATAAGTTACCTTCTTCGGGTTTAGAATTATAAAGGTAATCTGTTGGTCAGGAAAATTAAATATAAATTAAGGACTAGTAAAAGTAAAGAAGACACAACACAGATCATAATTCGAAAGTCCTAATTCCCAGTGGTTTTGGATATAGTACATTGCAGGTTCGGTAGTCCACACGGGGGATAGAAAAAAACGTATAATGAGGTGCGTGCTAAACATATTTGGAAAAATATGGGGAAAAGATGTGGTAAGTTTTGTGAAAAACTGTACAGTATGCAATGCTTGCAAACTGCAAGGATAACTTCCTGCAAATTAAGGTTATATCCGATACCAATAAGACCTTTTCAGAGAATACATATGGATACCCTAGGAAATTTTTGTGAAAATAGATATGCGAATAGGTACCAGTTAGTGATAATAGTACAATAGAAAGAACTTACGAGGAATAGTAGAAATTTTTCCACTTGAGCATAAAACAGCTGAAGAAGTAGCTATAGAATTTTTCAATGGTATAATTTGCAGATATGGCTCACCCGAAGTTTATTGACCGACAATTGCAGAGGATTTGTAAAAAAACTTTAGAATGTTTGGCAGTAGTCATGGGGATACAGAAAGTAACAATTATTCCTTATAGACCTGAAGCTAATGGATTATGTGAACGAGCAAACAGGAAAGTGCTCAAAGCTCTCAGGAAGACTGTAGGTGGAAATGATAAAAACTGGGATAGATATATAGATGTTGTTAGGCATAACATTAACACTAAGGTTAGTGATTCCATTAAAATGTCTCCATTTGAAGCATTGTTTGGTTGTCAAGCACGAGGCACATTTGATCTGTTAACTATACCTCATCATGGAGAAGATACAATCGAAGCATTAATTTCGACAGCGAAGGAGAGACATGCTTGTCTCAGCCGTAATCTCGAGGCCACGACCCAAGAAATGGTGGAAAGAAGTAATAAAAGAACATCTGATGTTAAAATCAGTGAGACAATGTATTTTATAAATCAATGTGAGAAATGAACTAAATTACGAATTGGGTCCGAAATTTGAAGGTCCTTTTAGAGTCGTTGAGGATAAGACAGGAAACAGATTTATAGTCTTAGATGAAAAAACAGGTCAGTCGAAATTAACTCATATATCAAAACTGAAAAGAGTTGGTAGTGGTAACTAATATAATATCGTTGCAGTTGCATTTTTTTTCTGGTTTCACAAATTGATGGTGAAATGTGATTAGGTCAGTTAATGCACTGTTTTTTTCTCTTTCATTTCTTCTACTATTTTTTCTTATTATGCGCAAACTGCGGCGATTTGGCGTTAAAATCAGAGGTAATTATTTCACGAGGAAAACGGGGTGGAAAGTATAGGAAATTTCTGTTAAGCTGAGAAATATTATAACAGTTCCGTGTGGTGATCCCTGGCGGAATAAGTTTATTGCGGCTGAATTTTTTGTCTATAATATTTGGGGCTGAATTTTTTGTGGCTATTTTGGTGGTGAATTTTTGGGGCTGAAATTTTTGTGGCTATAATTTTTGGTGGTGGACTGGTTTTACAAGCCAAAGAGGTGGGTATTGTGGTTCTTTTGGTACTATGGCTCTTGGGGGGATGGCACTACTGCACTGTGGTTTTATGGGGCCCTATGAAGGTGTTGTATTTTTATATTCACCAGTGGTTATATTTGGCAGTATATAATTGTTAAATTGAGGTTTTATGTGGTTTATATCCCGACTAGGTGGTTATTGCAGTTTTAAATACATGTGGCAGTATCTTGAATGAGTTACGTTTTCAAGGACAATTTTTGGGTAGCCTTGAGGTGACAATGAAAAGGTCCTGGGGATAATTTTTGAGGAATATTGTTCTATAGTATCAATAAAGATTTTTGGGCCATTTGAAGGAATGATGATTTCTGAGGTTGCAAGTCTGACTAGACAAGTCCATACTGCGATTTGAGCACATGATGTATACACAGGTGGCTTAATGCTGACAATGCTGTGATGAAACCGGTTGCTGATATTTTCTTTTGGAGTTGATTACTCGCAGGTTTGCACCATTTTCAGGGATATCAATGATGACATTCCACGGGGAAGAATTTAAGGGGTCAAATCGGGTCGATAGGATATGTTGCGGCAGCAAATTCTGTAACGATACATACTGTGTTTTATATGGAAAAGTGCTGAATTATATATATTTATATTCTCTCTCCGTATACATTTTGTAATGGGAAAAGTTGAATTATTATTATTTTTTTTTTCTACAAGGGAAACTTGTAATCGGGGTTAAGCTCTACATAGGATTTCTATTATAGAAAGGAGGTAGAATTTTACCTTGGTATATGTAAGATAGAAGGGATATTCAGTCTTATATTTTGATGGATGTTATTCCCAACTTCACGCGAGGGTGACGACGGAAACAGCTTGGATCTACACACCAAAGGTCGGATCTTCAGACGAGCGACGATGTTACGGATCGCCTTTGCAATGGACGAGATGTTGTCGGTGGATCGTCTCAGGATACATTCTGGGACAAATCATGAGTCTACAATCTTCTACGAGGCGGGTGCAAGACGCAATTGCATGGGAGTCACCGGATATTTCAAGTTGACAACGAGGTGGCAGTTACGATTCCTTCATCGGAAGACGTCGAATCTACAGTTCAGCAACGGGGTGTTAGGATACACTTACAGGGGTTGCAGACGCTTAATAATGGCCCATGCTGAGTTGTTTCAAGATGGTTTACACACTCAGCCGGGATCTACAATTATTCAACAAAGGTGTTCGTGAAACACTTACATGGCACCACGAGGCGGTTCAAGTTCCACCTACATTGGAGATGGTTACGGTCCGCTGCTAGAGGATAATGATGGGGATGAATTCTTCGACGAATGCTACCCAGTTCCAGTGATCGCGGTTATAATAGCTATAATGAGAGTCGAAAAATATGTTATAGGGGCTATCTTGCAAATATTATAAACTAGTATATACCAGTAGCCAATGTGGTGTGCGACAGGGGTGCACAAAAGACATAGGTGGCCAAGCCATCTTAAAGGCACGGTAGTGAATTGCTAATCTCAGCTCTTTCCAGTTAGAGACAATTCAGTCAGAGACAAGCGCTGGATTCCTCGGAGATGCTGAAATGAAAAAAAACAGACAGGATAGATTACCAAAGCACTTTGAGGTCGATGACGCCTCGAAGATCACAAGCTTCGGGCATGGAGCACCCGTGTGTTGTGTGCAACATAGGGTGTGTCTGTGTGTGTTCATAACGAACAAGATATGACATTAACTATGGGGGGGATAAGTGCTAAGAGAGGACTCTCTGTGCAGAACCATCGAATAAGGTAACATAAGAAAGAACTTTGAAAAAGATAACCTTTGAAGTGACAATTATTGTGTCCGGAGAAAGAAAGTGTGGTAGGGTTCACATTCTTTTTTATTAAAATTCATGGTTAAAGCAGTGTTATAATTGTAGTCTCTTTATATCAGATGGATTCTTAGTCACCATATACAAAAAATGGATTCTCTAAGACTTCTATTGACTTATTAAAATATTATGATTAGTCGGACATAATGAGAAAAGAGGGGGATACTTACTTAAATATGATTTTGAGAGGAAAACTATATTATTCGACTTCAATGTTAGCTAATTTGGGAAATAAAAAGTATATTTTTTATAAACTACTGGAGTTTATTTGCCTAGTTTTCTCTTTCAGCCAACTCCCCAGAGTGATTCTGCAACGGAACAAGGGTAGGTTTAGTTGCCAGTAGTAGTTTGTTTCATTTTGGTTGAAACGAGTGTATTTGGCCTTAAAAACCCGTTCAAGATTTATAAATATTATATATATATATATATATATATATATATATATATTATATATTCTATATATTGTATACATACATACACACACACACACACACACACATATATATATATATATATATATATATATATATATATATATATATATATATATATATATTCCCGAAACATAATATCCCTTCGCTCAGTAGACAAGAAAGTTCATACCGGCTAAGAACAGAAGACTGGCTGGATCCAATTAGGAAGATTAGGTTTGTCTGTGAATACAGGTGTTCTTCTTCTTTGCCCTTCTTTGGATCTTCTCTCTCTCGGCTCAAAAGGGGATTGAGAAGAACGTGGGATGATTAGCAGTGGGTTGCTGGCGGAGATTTCTGCAGGAGATTTAATTCACTTTTTATTACACTTTTCATTACTGAGATTAAAGAATATTTTAGAGAGAGAGAGAGAGAGAGAGAGAGAGAGAGAGAGAGAGAGAGAGAGAGAGAGCAAACACACAACTATTAACGAATTGGGGAAATATTTCTGCTTACTTCCCAAGTGAATATACAAGCATTTAAAAACATAAAAACACTCGATGATATACCTCTTTATTTCTTTATCTACACCATCCTACTTGGAGAAGTGCTCCAATATGTCAATTTCAATGCACACGAATTTATTATTTTTATTTTCCGTGTCACAAATTCTTTGCATTTCATGAATATCCAAAGAAGTGACACTATGGGGAAATCTGTAAACGAACACTAGATGAAGGGCAGAGAAGTGTATGAAATTCATTTCAGTTTTCTGTTAAAGGAAGTTATTGAGATGGCGTTGTCTGTCCGTCCGCACTTTTCTGTCCTCCATCAAATCTTAAAAACCCCTGATGCTAGAGGGCTGCAAATTGGTATGTAGATCACCCCCCCTCTAATTATCAAACGTACCAAATTGCAACCCTCTAACAACAGTAGCTTTGATTCTATTTCAGGTTAAAGTTGGCCCTGATCGTACGTCTGGCTCTGGAATGACACAGGCCATCACTCTCGTGTGATAGTTTCCTGGGTTATGGATGAGACTTTCATACAGCATTATACGGTGCACAGAAAACTCGATTCCGCTTATTTTTTACTTGTTTGATTGAGTATCGTAACTTGGCGTCACACCACAAATGATGAGGGAGGGAAAGAGTATTCAGGGGAATGAAGACAGGACGGAGAACGCCAGAGAAATGAGCTTCGATTTTTGGTTCAGGTGAAAAATTGTGAACCATTTGTGTAATTAAATCTTCCCTTTCAGGGCCAATAGCCCGTCTGGATTTCTGAGCGTTGCATTACATCACTCTTCAATAAAATCTGGTTTCGATGAAGGGGAATGTGATCTATTCTGCCGCGGCTTATTGAGTTCGGGTCTCATGATGAAGACGGAGACGATGGGTGGGATTTTTAATTCTTTTTAGAAATCATCACTTAGTTAGTTTATAAAATATATGTCAGTCCGAATTTTCACTAATTTGTTACAAAGGGACCAGTTATTTTGAAAGGTCACATGATATGAACCTGAGCTTTCTTCATTTTTTACCAGAACGCTGACAAGACTACCAAGCAAATAAAAACAGTGCAGAATAATGTTTCAAAATATAAAAACACTGGAAATCGAGAATCGATTATAAAGTAACGACTGGGCTGTTCGGTTTTAATTGGAAATTATTGAAACTGACAACGTTTTTCGGATGTTTTTGTCTTGCATTTATGATTATCTCTGACATTTAAGTATTGTCCAATTTCTGTTACGGTTAAGAAAATCCCACATAACCAGTGTGAATATTGGTTTCAATAAAAAAGTGAAAAATCTGCTAAAAGGTAACGAAAGCCTTATAAAGAAGTTATGTGTGACCTCTCCATCGCTACCGTATATGTATGGTACGATAAAAACCCATAAAACAAACTTCCCTGCCCGACCAATTATCAGCTCAGTGGGTTCCGCATCTTATAAACTAGCGAAATATTTAGTGGATATCCTTAACCCATTGTAACATCTCTAATGCCAATATAAAGAATAATGTGGACTTGATAAATAAACTAAATAGTATACAAGTTAATTTTGAATCGAAACTTGTGAGCTTTGATGTAGTATCACTATTCACAAAGGTGCCTATTGACGATCTATAGGAGTTTTTATCGGAATTATTAGAAAACAAACAGCTGGATATTCCATTTTCAAAAAACACCTTAATTGAACTGATCAAATTATGTGTAAAAGACTAAATTTGAATTCAATGGAAAATTTTACTCTCAAAACTTTGGTATGGCAATGGGAAACCCTCTGTTTCCAGTGCAAAGTAATTTATATATGGAATTTTTTTAAAAGAAAATTTTAAACAATATAATTCCACGCAATGTACCTTGATTTGGATATGTTGATGACATAATTTGTTTATGGCCAGAGAACGAAGATGTAAATAACTTTTTTACCAGGCTAAATCAATTAGTACCATCAATTAAATTTACTATGGAAATGGAAAAAGATGGTTGCCTACCCTTTTTGGATGTCTTCATACGGAGAAATAGTAGTGGGTTTAAATATAGTGTTTACAGAAAACCTACTAATATTTCTTCCTATGTACATTTCTATTCTGGACAAAACAATAAGCTAAAAAGATCAGTGTTTGCACCTATGTTTCTAA
Source organism: Macrobrachium nipponense (assembly GCF_015104395.2). Taxonomy (NCBI): domain Eukaryota; kingdom Metazoa; phylum Arthropoda; class Malacostraca; order Decapoda; family Palaemonidae; genus Macrobrachium; species Macrobrachium nipponense. The sequence continues at coordinate 30,083,943 of NC_061097.1, forward strand.
GAGCACTACGGTATGTAGCCCAGAATATATAGATGAGGAGATAGATACAGATTCAGAATACAGGCAAGAAATTGAAATATCCAGATAGTGTACTAAACAATGCATTAGAAGCGGCAAAAAGACCATGTATCAAAACCAAAACCTTATAATAATAATATGAAAGATATCCCACACCACCTGAAGAATTTTAGTGTTAATGTAGTTTTTAAAAACAATAAAACAATGAAACAGGTACTTATTAAGAACTCCCCCGACAATGTTAAAGGATGTGTATATAAAATTCCGTGTAAGTCTTGTGACAACTTTTATATTGGTCAAACGGGGAAAGCACTAGAAAAAGAATAGAACACATAAACAATGTGTGAGATATACACAGGGAAATAGTGGGATTTTTGTACATGTTAGTGAGAAAACAATCATGCTATTAACTGGGAAGTCAAAAAAGCTTGTGTGTTCTAATAATGCAATGGAAAGGAATTTCATTGAATATAGTTTTATAAAAGAAAGTTACAATAATAATATGAACATCAGTCAAGGAATGTATAAACTTGATCCTTTAATATCAAAAGAAATTTGTAAACTGTTTAAATTTTAAGGTAGGCATTAGAAATGTACGGAACTAGGATTATTATATTTGTAAACACAGTAAGGGGGCAGTAGTGGTAATGAGATGTCCAACCCCGCCTCCCTGACACCTGTCAGGTGTGGACTGGTTGTCTGGTGGGTACCCCAATCGGTAGTATCCCTTGAGAATTTATTGTAAATTTTAGCCAAATGATTTTTGAAAGCCACTCCTACCTTGACACCTGCCTGTGGGTGGATCTGCAGTCTCAAACGGTTGTGTGTATGTTCGTCAGTACTGTCTCTGTAGTATATATACTTGTGAATTCTAATACTATGTATCAGTCCTTTGTCAATGGCTTGAAAATAAAGCCGAAACCGGTGAGGACCTACACCCTGTCTATTATTTTTCACCTGTGATATGGTGATATACTATATAAACGAGGTAGAGCGAATTAGATATTAAAGGACATTTGTAGCTCGAATGATTTATATGAATCACGGTGATGTGATAAATATTCATATATATATATATATATATATATATATAATATATATATATATATATATAATATATCCTTTACAGATATCGATATACTACATGCATTCAAATGCAGGCAATGTGTATACTATGTAAAGCAGGCGTAGGACGTGGCCCAGAAAGCCAAGGAAGTGAGTCTTGCAGCATAAAAAATCGTCGGTGGAAAGAAGTCGACGGAAGATGGTTTCCCCTTTCGCTTTCCTCTCTTTCCTTTGACGCTTCCTTCCTTCGGTAAAAGTCCTCAGGCTCACGTTCCTTCCTTCCTTCGTTCCTTCCCTTCCATCTCGTTTTTTTCTCGTTTGCAGAAAGGTCTCGGCATGATGCTTTAGTTGTTGCTGTTGCTAATGGATGTTGCTTTAGTTGCATCAGAGAACTGGAGGAAGTTTTCAGTTAATTTGTTACCCTACTGATTTACAAAGAGTCATTCTTCACTGTTTCAAGTGAATTTAAGTTTTTCATTTTTTAAGAGTTATCGTACTTATGCCGCGTAGATTATCATGAATTAACAATTAACATTTATTCGCAGACTATACTGATTTTTTCATTTTTATTTTTTCTTTACTTTATATTTCATATTTCCGTTTTTCTGGTGTTGGATTTAAATTAAGCGAAGGACAAAATTCCACTGCGAAAATATTCTTCCGTCCACTTCCTTCCACCGACGTTTTTTATGATGCCAGACTCACTTCCTTGGCTTTCTGGACCACATCCTACGCCTGCTTTACAGGCGTAGGATGTGGTCCAGAAATATATATATATATATATATATATATATATATATATATATATATATATATATATATATATATATATTTATATATGTATATATATATATATATATATATATATATATATATATATATATATATATATATATACGCACACGTGTTTGTGTGCGTGATAATTGGTTATGTTGGATTTTCCTACCCGTAACAGAAGTTGGGCAATACTTAAATGTAAGAGATAATCATAAATGCAAGACCAAACACATTCGAAAAATGTTGTCAGTTTCAATAATTTGCAATTAAAACCGAACAGCCCATTCCTCACTTTATAAATCGATTCTCGAATTCCAGTGTTTTTTATTTTTTGAAACATTGTCCTGCACTGTTTTTATTTGCTTGGTAATTTTGTCAGCATTCGAGTAAAAAATGAGGAAAAGTCAAATTCATATCATGCGGCCTTTCGAAATATCTGGTCCTTTGTACAAATTAGCCAAAATTTGGACTGACATATATTTTATAAACTAACGAAGTGATGATTTCTAAAAAGAAATAAAAATCTCCCCTCGTCTCCGTCTTCATCAAGAGACCCGAACTCAATAAGCGGCGGCAGAAGAGATCACATTCCCCTTCATCGAAACCAGATTTTATTGAAGAGTGATGTAATGCAACGCTCAGAAATCCAGACGGGCTATTGGCCCCTGGGATGGGGGAGGGAAAATCTAATTACACAAATGGTTCACAATTTTTCACCTGAACCAAAAATCGAAGCTCATTCCTCTGGCGTTCTCCGTCCTGTCTTCATTCCCTGAATACTCTTTCCTCCCTCATCATTTGTGGTGTGACGCAAGTTACGATACTCAATAAAACAAGTAAAAAACAAGCGGAGGTTTCTTCAGCGCAATCGAGTTTTCTGTGCACCGTATAAAGGTGCATGAGTGTCTCAGCCATAACCCAGGAAACTATCACACGAGAGTGATGGCCTGTGTCGTTCCAGAGCCAGACGTACGATCATGTCCAACTTTAACATTAAATAGAATAAAAACTACTGAGGTTAGAGGGCTGCAATTCGGTACGTTTGATGATTAGAGGGTGGATGATCAACAAACCAATTTGCAGCCCTCTAGCATCAGGAGATTTTAAGATCTGAGGGCGGACAGAAAAGTGCGGACGGACAGACAACGCCATCTCAATAGCTTCCTTTAACAGAAAACTGAGATGAATTTCAGGCACTGCTCTGCCTTTCATCTAGTGTTTGTTGTTTACAGAATTCCCATAGAGTCACTTTTTGGATATTCATGAAATGCAAAGAATTTGTGACACGGAAAAAGAAAATAATAAATTCGTGTGCGTTGAAATCGACATATTGGAGAACTTCTCCAAGTTGGATGGTGTAGATAAAAAAATAAAGAGTTATATTATCGAGTGGTTTTTATGTTTTTAAAACTGCTTGGATATTCACTTGAGAAGTAAGCAGAAAAATGTCCCCAATTCGTTAACAGTTGTTCGTTTGATCTCTCTCTCTCTCTCTCTCTCTCTCTCTCTCTCTCTCTCTCTCTCTCTCTCTCTCTCTCTCTAAAATATTCTTTAGTCTCAGTAATGAAAAAAGTGTAATAAAAAGTGAATTAAATCTCCTGCAGAAATCTCTCTTAGCAACCTACAGCTAATCTCCCCACGTTCTTCTCAATCCCCTTTTGAGTCGAGCGAGAGAAGGACCAAAGAAAGGCAAAGAAGAAGAACACCTGTATTCACAGACTAACCTAATCTTCCTAATTGGATCCAGCCCATCTTCTATTCTTAGCCGCCATGAACCTTCTTGTCTACTGAGCGAAGGGATATTATGTTTCGAGGGAATATTCGGAGATGATGTTGACTCGCTTGGAGGACGTCGACACTTGTGCGAATCTCTGCATGTTTTAGTTTGAACTGTATTGTGATTCAGTGTCATTTTAGAAAATCAGTTGTGTAATATAGGTTTATGCTGATATCTATATGTATATATTATATATATAAATATATATATATATATATATATATATATACATATATATATATATATATATATATATATATATATATATATATATATATATATATATATATATATATATATATATATAAAATATATTTATGTGCGTGTGGAGAGAGAGAGAGAGAGAGAGAGAGAGAGAGAGAGAGAGAGAGAGAGAGAGAGCCGGAATGACATTCTTGAAGTTATTTGAGTAGTTACCGAAACGCTGCAAGTCATCAACAGGTCTGTGGTAAAATAAAATGTCGGTAAAAACATGAGTCGATATTCAAACGTCATATTTTGATACGAGATTTTGCTCCAGTATAATATAAGGAAAGAAATTAGGATTTTCTTTCTAAGGGTAGTCATGTGATTAGGAATCTGTTATGTGATCCATTAATGAATCGCTTCCAAAATTATAATAGAAATAATTACACCTGTTGATACTGCTGATCATTTCCTGTGAGGTGATTTCATTTCTGTTTCATTCTACTTTTCATTTCCTTGATGCTCTCCGTCGACCTTGTTCTTAGCCAATTTTATATTTTTAATTTTGGAATAATTGGTAATTGATATCAATTTTCGTTAACGAGTCGGACCGATTCATAGGTGTCTTAAAATTAAGGAAACCCCATCCCCGTCCACGTCCCCGTCCCCGTCCCCGCCGTCATCAAGAGACGCGAACTCAATAAGCTCTGACGGAATAAATTCCTCTCCCCTTCATCGCAAATGTATTTCATTCCGTGTAATGTAAATCATCGCTCAGAAACCCCGGATAATCCATCGGTCCCGTGAGGAGAATGGAATTGCTAAAATGACTTACAACTTTTTCGTGAACTGAAAATCCCAAACCCTTTTCTTCCACCTACTCCTTCATGCCCTCATTTCCATAAATATTCATTGCCCTCTCTGGTCATTTGTGGTGTAACGCCAAGTTATGAAACAAATAAAAAATGAATTTCATGCGCTGACCCGCCCCTCAAAGTGTGGTAACAATTTATCAAGGTTCCTCTGCAGATTTCCCCGGGGTATTCATTTTGGGTTGTTTATGAAAAGCAAAGAATCTTTATACGGAGAATAAAAACACGAGATTAGTGAGTATAAATAAAATAATATATCGGAGCTATCTCGGCAAGTTGGAAGGGTGTAGATAAATGGATAAATAACGAAATATATTATCTTTTGTCTTAACATATTCTTAATTAGGTAAGTATACACTCAATTCCCGAAGACCTTGACTGCCAATCTACGGACAAAGTCAGTCACTGGATTAACAGTCTGGTGGAACTATTTCTACCCTTAATTCTGTGTCTAATTACTCCCAATTCATTCTCAGGACCTGGAATCACTCTCTGCGGTTTGGTTGGCGAGGACTTCTCGTTCCCGCTTGAAAGGGAAAAAGAAAGTATTTTCGTCGTTGGCTTCATTCGTATGCAAATGCTTTGGTAAAGTCTGCTTGGGGAAGGTGACGATGCTCGAGGAAGGTTGCGAGAAAGGGAATCTTGCGTAAATACGAGCCGTCTTAAGAGTTTTGATCGCTAGCTGTTTTAGATACCTTAAATATAATAATAATAATAATAATAAATAATAATAAATAATAATAATAATAATAATAATACAATTATTAGTTATTATTATTATTCTCGTAAATGCCAAGAAGCATACTATCAATTTTTTTTAACTTTTAATCTCCATCGAAGTTGTTACCTCTCATCTAGACTAAAAAATCTCAATAATAATAATAATAATAATAATAATAATAATAATAATAATAATAATAATAATAATAATAAGCCCTCCACTGGAGCCTGTGCAAGAAACATCAGATACCTTGCAGTAATAAGTGGTACGAGCACCAACCTGAAGGGAGTGATAGAAAACGATCAGGCAAAGATCCTCTGGGACTATGGTATCAGAACGGATAGGGTGATACGCAAACAGACCAGACGTGACGTTGATTGACAAAGTCAAGAAGAAAGTATCACTCATTGATGTCGCAATACCATGGGACACCAGAGTTGAAGAGAAAGAGAGGGAAAAAATGGATAAGTATCAAGATCTGAAAATAGAAATAAGAAGGATATGGGATATGCCAGTGGGAAATCGTACCCATAATCATAGGAGCACTAGGCACGATCCCAAGATCCCTGAAAAGGAATCAAGAAAAACTAGAGGCTGAAGTAGCTCCAGGACTCATGCAGAAGAGTGTGATCTAGAAACGGCACACATAGTAAGAAGAGTGATTGGACTCCTAAGGAGGAGGCAGGATGCAACCCGGAACCCAACCCCACACTATAAATACCTCCCAGTCGAATTGGTGGACTGTGATAGAGCAAAAAAAAAAAAAAAAACAAAAAAAAAAAAAAAAAAAAAAAAAAAAAAAAAAAAAAAAAAAAAAAAAAAAAAAAAAAAAAAAAAAAAAATAATAATAATAATATAATAATAATAATAATAATAATAATAAGTTGCCCCTGAAATACATATGACGTTACATTGTTAAAACTGTGTCAATAGTGATTTATCTCAGCTTGCTCAGTGAGGCTGCCAATCCTGTGATACTGATAATAATCCTTCTATTTTGCCTCAAAGAAGAAAAGAAATACTAGAACGCTTAAAGTATTAAGGTTTAATGATATTCGCTTATAACAATACATCGATAAAACTCATTTTTCCCAATAATATATTCAGCTTTTCTATTTTTTACGGGAAACGTTTTGTGATCCGTGACCAAATAATATTCTTATTTAATTAATTACTTTTTCCATTATGGGTTAAACGATAAGTGTAGAAGTTCAATTAGAATAATTAAGAAATACTTATCTCATTACTTTTCCATTAAAGATACAAGGGCAAAAAGTTCAATTTGAAATAATTAGGACATTTTTTGTATATATTTTTATTTATATCAATAGTATGGTAGATACAGATTGTCATTTTGGCTTCGCGATTATAACGAAAAGGATAATAATATTTCAGTAACAATACGAAAAAACAACTGCATTTTCCAATGAAAATTTTTTCTTATCGCTACTGTTATGTCATTACAAATTCTGACTTCATTTACGGACTTGGTACATAGAATTAAATCAGAACTTGCTCGCAGATATATATTCATTTGATCTTAACCTCCTCACACTTCCTGATAATTTCATAGTAAATAATTATATTTGTTTGAAGACTTCTTCAAAGGTTTCGTTAAATACCGTTCGGTATTTGATGACTGGCTTTACTGGCAGAGAGATTAATTTGCTGTACCCCTATCTATCTATCTATCTATCCATACATATAAACAAATATATACAAACAAATATATACAAACAAATATATACTATATTATACATATATAATATATTTTATTTATTGTATATATATAATAATATATATATATATATATATATTAATATATTTACATATATAGATATATGTATATATATATGAATAATATTAATATATATACTATATATATATCAATATATCCGTAACTGTTATTTTATCTTGGAGTTTTTAATTATACATAACACTTATATTGGTAGTTAGATATACATAACTATACATTCACTGTTTATATGAATGTATATATATTGGGTGGTTATTATTAATAATTAAATCCACATACACAGACATGATACATAACAATATTGGAATGTGTCTTATATATTATATAATATTATATATTATTATATATATAGATATATATTATAATCTGTAACTGTTATTTTATCTTTGAGTTTTTAATTATACAATTACACTAAATATTGTAGTACTATATCCAATAATATACATACTGTATAGGTATGTATATATATATGGGTGTATATATATAAAATATATACACATAACAATTGTACATATACATATTTTTGAATGTGGATATAGGATATAATATATATATATATATATATATATATATATATATAGACATATATATATATGAGAGAGAGAGAAAGAATGTCATTTCAACCAGTAGTTAGACTTTAAACCACATTCTGATTTTTAGTATTCACCCTAAATAGGTTTCCAGTTGGATTTATAGTTGGATTTATTACATCGAGAAATTGATTTCTATCACCAGAAATAATTTCCTCCGATTCATTGTTGGTAGAGCCGGGAATCGAACCCGGACCCTGATATCTACAGTCAAGCACGTAACCGACTCATCCAACGAGGAACTCATTGGTGGCTGAAATATTGCAAATCTTTTCATTTCCATCTCAGGTCATCTTTGCGATTTCTTTTGAGACAACTCTGGGATCTGTGGCTTCTCATCAACATCGTTACTACGCAGGAAACTTCAATTCCTTTTTAACACATGTATGCTGTGCCCAACATTTTGTTATTACTTAATCCCAGCTCTCCAAACAGTGAATAATCTGCCCTTTCCTTCACAACAACAATATTGTCAATAGGTAAGTATGCTTGCATTCTATAATTTAATTATCTTAATGGGACCCGACAACATATTGCTGTTATCCTGGGTAACAAATGAAAGCATTTTAAGAATTAAGCTTACAGGAAGTCATCGTGTTTTACATCCAGATGTAAAGGAACAACGCAAGCGATAATAAGAGTAGCGACCTCCGCATAACTGATATTAGGTGCCCGTGTAAAAGGACGCTTAAATTCAAAATTAAATGGCGAAACTGCCACTATACCGGGGGATGGGTTAATTGGTCTTGTTGCGTACGAACCAAGCTTATGAAACTGGGTCAGAGGTTCTTGGATATCTAAATGCCACTAAACCAGGGGTTATGCCCAAAAGTAAGCCTTCGTCGGTATTAATGATTTTGAGCTCATACTCTTCCAAAGTTCTGATAGTTTCAAGTAATGAAATATTTTGCCTGCATCAAAACATAGCTGTGGCGAGCACTGAAAATTGTCAAATCTCAGACACCAGAAAAACAATGCTACATTTAGTTTTGTTTGTATGGTGTTTTTACGTTGCATGGAACCAGAAGTTATTCAGGAACCGGACCAACGACTTACGTGGACTCCGAACGACGTCGCGACCATTGAACTTCTATCACCAGAAATTCACATATCTCACCCATCAATGGAATGCCCGAAAATCGTACTCGCGACCACCGAGGTGGCAGGCCAATACCATGCCACTCAGGGCTTGCTACATTTGGTGAATTGGCACCAATCTAGTCACATTTCTTCGAAATTTCATGCCTCATAGGATTCCAAAGGAGCATAAGGAAGTCTTTTATTCTGGTTAATTGTTATTAGATTTGGTAAAACATAAAATACCCGTTATTTAAACTAGTAGTTTGTGACATTTTAATCACCAGAGTGCATGGAAAAATATCTGGTATCATGCTTCACTTCACTGAAGAGTCCCAAATATATGGTTGCAAGGTGTGTATTTTGTTTAAATAGGCCTTTTTATCTTCATAACGTATTATTCGATTACATTAAAAGGCATTCATACTCATATATATATGATATATATATATATATATATATATAGATATATATATATATATATATATAAGCGAATGCCACAGGAAAGTGACAGGAAGAAATCCGTACCAAGCGCTTTCACCCTGTTGAGGCATTGTGCCTCGACAATGCTCAATAATGGTGAACGCGGTCGGTACAGATTTCTGCCTTTCATTTTCCTGTGGTATTCACTTATATAATGAAGTCATGTGCATTTAATGTGATCTTTTATAACACACATACACGCAAGCACACACACACATATATATATATATATATATATATATATATAACTTAAAACCCACAGGTAGAAAGGTAAGTGAAACAGAGACTTGGAACAAGTACTTTCGTAGTATATTCTACATTTTCAAGTGAACTTCAAAATGTAGAGAATAATACGAAAGCACTTGTTCCAGTCCTTGTTTCAATTACCTTTCTACCGTGGATTTAAGGATATTCTCAAGTACGTGTTCCTTCGTGCTACATTATATATATATATAAATATATATATATATATATATATATATATATATATATATATATATATATATATATATATAATCGTCTTTTATACTATTCTGCTGATTCTGCCTCCGGGTATTCTCTCCTTTCTTCTTTTATGTGGAAAATCATCTTTATTTTCTCCCCTTCTTCTCACGTCCTATATTCCAAACTCTTTATTCATTCGCCACTGCTTTTTCACCTGCACTGCAGCCTCTCCTGCGGCTCCAGCGCGTTCCTTGCATTCCAACTCCATCTCTTGTGGAATCGTCTCGATCTGGCTGTGACATTCCTCTTTCCTCAAGACGCTTTATGGCTCCGGACAAACTCTGCTGAAGACATTTAATTGTCTCCCACGGTTTGTTCAGTGGGTGTAAGTTGGCCCTTTTTTTAAGGAAAGTGAGTTAGTGGTAAGATACCATTCCTCTTCATTCCCCAGTCATTCCCAATGATCCAGATCGAGACGAAAGGAGAAGGGTTGGGGGAGAGGGGGGAGGCTTTACCGAAATACATCGGTAAAATGTAAAATAGATCAGAATATGTTGTAACAAAGGGTTGAGGAGGATAAAGCATCTCTAGTAGGAACTTGACTTGAATTACATTCATATTTGTGGTAATTAACATCTAGTCTTAGACTTCAATCGATGAAGGACAAAAAATGAACAGCTGGGAGATCGAAGGATAGCTGACAGAAATGAAGATTGGCAACCGAAGCGACCAATCTGCTGACCTAGATACATTTAAGAGAGATGATGAATCTGCCCATATGTATCTCGCCACCTACGAGAACCAAATTACTACCAATAAAAGAAACAGTGTCGCCATCTGATGGCTGAGGGTATAAGTAATACACACTGGAACTGAGAAGTCTTGCTAATTAGACGACCCTTGTGAGGCAGGGAAAACATAATGTCTTCGCGTGTAACTGCATTATCTTATAAGTGGGGAGAGGATGATTTATCAGGACTGTTGACTTGGCTTGAACAGGACGTCATATACATTAGAAGAGTTAATTTGTTGATTGTTTCGATTTTCAAAGATTTCCATCAAGCAATAAAGAAGGGTGAGCAGAATAAATCCTTTATAATTACAACAGATATTTCTTGTCCTCAGAATGTTGATATTATTTTGGCTGGTATTTTCATTTTACATCAGGTTAAACTGCGACCTCCTTATAGACTTATTTTATATATCTATTTGGCGAGAAATAACTGGCAGCAATTTCAAGGGTATATGTCTTTCCCTGTTAATGCTAAGACCCAAAACAAAAGTATGGCATCATGAAGCCTTAGCTGTGATTACCTATTCAGTAATAGTCCGTAGTAGTCTAAGGCAAAAAGTCATAAATCCGTCTCCTGGAATTACTCGGGACTCCTATAGCAGGTGTTTTGTGAAGGCAATTGGTTGCCAGGTGGGGGAACGAGGGAAGAAAGCGTTTGGAAGAAAAAAACGGGGAGGGGGTTCACTGGAGGAATCAACAGAAATGTTACAGCAGTCAAGAGACCCAAACAGGGAGGATATTTTTCAGGAGTAGTTCATACAATTCAACGACCATAAGGCTAGGTACAAATATAATGTATGTTGTTTGTATGGTAGTGGTTATTCAGCAACGGGACCAACGGGTCACGTGACTTCCGAACCACGTCGAGAGTGAACTTCTATCACCAGAAATACACATCTCTGACCCCTTCAATGGAATGCCCGACAATCGAACTTGCTGCACAGAGGTGGCAAGCAAAGACCATACCAAGCACGCCACTGAGGCGCTCTATGTATATTACACACACACACACATATATATATATATATATGTATGTATGTATGTATGTACGTAAATATCTTAGTACGCATAGTACCTATAGACAGCATGGCTATTGACAGTTAGGCTTCTTTGTAGTGACGGATTTCAAGAGTAGAAAAGGCATCAACTGACGTTAGCGTTTCCAAAAGGAAGGACAGACGAGGGAGTCAGAAGGTTAAATGTTGTTCAGTATTAAATTCACAGACTGATAAAGGAGGTTTCTTACTCACTTTAATATCTTGTAATCGTTTAGTCTCAGAGGAGTCGCGGTCTTTTTCTTGTCCAACCTAATTTAATCTGGTTTCTCTGTTTTCCATAACTGAAGGAAAACGCGATGATATAAAATGTTTTATTTGTATGATACTCCTACGAATATACAGAATTTAGGCCCAAGGCCAAGCACCAGGACCATTGAGGTCATTCAGCGCTGAAACGGAAATTGAAATTAGAAAGGTTTTGAAAGGCGTAACAGGTGGATAACCTCTCAGTTGCACAACGAATCAATTATTAGGAGAGGGTGGGAAGTAAGATGGAAGAAAGAGAATTTGAACAGAGGCACAGTGGAAAAGGAATGAAAGGGGTTGCAACTAGAGCCCGAAGGGACGTTGCAAAGAACCTTAGGTAATGCCTACGGTACACCCCATGAGGTGCACTGACCGCACTAACCCCTCCCCCCACCCCCTCATCCCACCTCAGAGATCATTGGTATGAAATTCCTTCAAATTTGTAATGCTGAATTTGTTGTTACTGCGTCGATTGCAATTTTTAACATTAACACTATTTTTACTGTTCTAACTCCTGTGATGTTCTCATCTGCAGTAGTACTTTTCATGATTATGAATATATATTTTTCTAATGCAGTTTTCCCGGGCAAGCATTAGACACGCCCGAGAGTGAAAGAAAGGTCCTTTGATTACCTAAAAGGCAAAAGTGAAAACTACAAAATACACGAGAGAGAGAGAGAGAGAGAGAGAGAGAGAGAGAGAGAGAGAGAGAGAGGAGAGAGAGATGTTATATTACATGGAAACAGCTCCCCCTCCCCCACCCCGCAAAAAAAATTTAATGGCCCTACTTTAGAATATGAGAATGAAAAAGGGAATGGAATTAATTAGTCTACCTCGTTGAATGATTTTTCGAAATTGCATATTTTCGTTTTAAAGAGATCAAAGGAATATTTAGAACGTGTCACTTTGGAAATAAAGTTAACCCGATATTGAAAGACTATTAAGAGTTATATTTTTAAGTGAATTCGGGCCATATGATAGCTTCATCTTTAGCAAAGAGATTTGTCCTTCGTTCCGCACTAAAAGCAAGAGGGAAGGAGAGAAATAAAATAGATTAGTGAGGCGTGAGAAACGAACTCCGTGTTCCAGGCATTAGTGAGGAAATGAGCGAAAGAAGGAGGCTGAGAGAAAACTAATGGTGAGAGACCATCGGTGAAGAACAAAAAAAACCGCTTGAAGGAAACTGGTGCGGAAGCTGATGGTTATGAACGGAGAGCAAGAGATACCCGGAGAAAGAATTGGAGGGGGGGGAGGGGGGACGGGCGGCCGCTAATGATCACTTTGCCCAGCCCCGCCACCTTTTGAGAATCTCATCCTCTTTTGGTGGGTGTCTCGCGAAGTGTTTTCCATAAGCGATGAAGTCATCCTCTCTAGAGGGAAGAGGTGAGAGGATTTTTCAAATGTAATCATTTGTAATGACCACATCAATAATATTTGAAAAAAATATCAGTTTATTGTATAAAATCATATCTATTTCGAAAAGGTGTAGTTTGGATTTTTCAAATGTAATCATTTGTAATGACCACATCAATAATATTTGAAAAAAATTATCAGTTTATTGTATAAAATCATATCTATTTCGAAAAGGTGTAGTTTCAGATACTTCGAAAAGGGGCAGAGACCGTCCAAAAAATAACGGTTTTGTAAAAACTTTGAAAATGAAAAGGACGAAGACCGTTATGGCTTTCTCAAACGACCATCATCCGCAGGAGAAGTGCCACTCGAGAGGATTCTTTGCCCCAAATGGCTGATCAGCCTCTTTAAAAAGACAAGTTATACGACTGCAGAAATGCAAACGGCCTCTGCGAATTCCACGACCTTTAAGTGAAAGTGCGAATTAAATACCAAACCTCTCGGAGACCTGAGTTCTTGTCTTACAAGCAGTTGACTGTCTGAGGATTATTGGGAAGCAAGAAATGATTCGTACTTGTTCTGTCCAACGCGATTTTGCCATTTTCTAACAGTCCCTAAAAATTAAAAAAAATGAATGAAAGTAAAAAGAATAGCCAACACACACTAATACATTTCAACGTTCTGTCAGGTGACTGTTTATTCTACTATTTTTGCAATATAAGACATTTTACCACACCTGATGCTTACCTCACCACTTATGCAAAATTGATTGCAACGACAAGAAAGGAAAGGAAGGGAGACGGGCTATGATTTGTAGCTAAAATTTGTGATGTTCTGCATCAATTTTGTATTAGTCCGTTTTAATTCATGACATTTCTATTTCTCTTTTATGAAAATCACCGAAAATGTTTCTCTGTTTTATCTATTAAAAATACGTGGCTCTGTAGGCAAGCTTATTATCAATTGCAGAGTACGAGCCCTACTGGTTAACGCTGCCTTCGAAATATATACTATCGTCGAGGTCCTCGCTCATTGCAAGAAATCTCAGCACGTTTCATTAGTAAAAAGAAACAAGTAAAAAAAATGCTTCGGCGCGATCGCATTTTCTGTACAGCGTATAATGTAAATGAAACTCCCAGCCACGGACCCAAGAAACTACCACGCGCGGCCCATGAAACTTTCAGCCAAGGCCCATTGGTGGGCTGTGTTGTTAGGCCTTATAGCGTTTGCCATACGCAACATCAATTCTAACGATAACTTTAAGAAAATTAAAACTATTTTGAGGCTAGAGGGCTGCAATTCGGACCTTTGGATGATTGGAGGGTGGGTGATTTTAAGATCTGAGGTGGGACAGAAAAAGTGAGGACGGACAGACAAATAGCCATAACAATAGTTTTCTTCTTTACAGAAAACTAAAAAGAGAAAAAGAAAGGTAAAATAACTTTTTAACACTATGTATGAGGCCTCTCCCCTATCTTCAAAATCAGTTTTAAATCTGTTTGCTGTAATGCAATAGAACAGACATTCCATCAAATTGTGGATGGTCTGTATCAGATATACCACGTTATCTAACGATTTACACATCGTAATAATGTCAAACTGAATCCCAAGTGGGCGAATCAATGAATGAAGCCTCTTAATATAACCAGAATAATTATGATACAGAACGACACAACCCACACACAGAGAGAGAGAGAGAGAATGGACTCTCCCTCCTATGGTAACTGAAAGGGCTATTCATCAGTGACATGGCATCATTAGTCATTAGCCGAAGAGGCCAGAAAATGCACTGGCGAGCAGATGTGACTTTTTTTTTCTCTCCAAAGAATTCCTCCCAACCATTTAGACACAATACGAGATTGTCTGAGTGATGCGGCTGTCGGACCCAACAGAAAAAGAAGAAAATGGAGGTTTATTTGCTGTCTTTATGGCTGGAAGTGTGGGCGTGGAAACCACAAGCGTAAATGCAGATGATTTTTGTGTGATGTTTAACACGTGTGTAACAAAATCATCTCCACCAGTGTCATATTCCTCTTAGTAATCGATAGGAAGTTATTGTCAGCTTCAGTTGTGTGTTTGCACTGAATGGTTAAATAAGGAGATCATAAATGGGGGCTTTGATTTCCGATATAAAGAATAAACTGGAGTCTGAGGAAAGAGCCCTAAGGAACAACCTGATTCATGGTATGGAGTCTGCCCGAAAAACTGAGCCGAATCTTACTAGCTTTGTGTCATGAAATGTTATTTGCTCTGCCAACTGTGTTCAGACTAAAGCAGGTGGATATCTAACGTATGAAAACGCTTTTTTTTTACAACTCTTCCTCTCTCTCTCTCTCTCTCGTCTTTCTCTCTCTCTCTCTCTCTCTCTCTCAAACGTGTACAATTAGCCATACGAATGTAATGAAGAGAAATGATACAACAGGTCTGAACTCAGTTAACATTTCAGGGCATGTCTTACTATGTATACTCGTATCTCCCGTTTTTCATTTCTACTCCTGTTCATTCATTACCTAGCTCTTTATAATTTTCCCTCATTGCAAACTAAATTCTTAGTGCACTTATAGCTGTTTGTTTATTTCACTTTTCTATTTCATTTTGAGTTAGGTATGCATGATAATATAATTGGACTGAGTTATTGTAAGTGCCACATGAAAGATGCAGTACTATATATCAAATTTGGAGTTGGATTAAAAAAAAAAATATATGAATGTGTCCAGAAAAACAAATATTTAATCTTGACGTCGGCCCTGACATATTTCCGTGGCCGAAAGTTTGTTTAATGAAAAAGGATGTTTAATATAACGAAAATATAAGCATGATGGAAAATAATTGATATAAAGAATGTGTCGGATTTTGAATATCTTGCTGTCACAGGAAAGGGGTTTTATTTCTTTTGCTATATTTGAATTTACTCGTTTTAATTACCATGTACAAAATACATTCAGAGCATAAAAATCAGCGCTTCTGGGAAAAATAAGGTTTCCTACCTCATCACTGGAACGATTTTCAATTCCAGGATATATTCTTCAATATCTCTGAAAGATGCTTCGGTCTGTATCTCTTCTCATCTTTCCGTCACTTTGCGAAGCCGTTCGGTAAAGGCTGGAAAAAACCTGATATCGAAATGATAACAACCCCGATATTGAATTAGAAAGGCTTTCTATTTCAGGTCCTCTATTTAGCTTTCTGTGAAAGAAAAGTATCGAGATGGGCATTTCACCGATCGGCCGCACTTTTCCTCTCCGCCCTCAGATCTTAGAAACTACTGAGGACAGAGGGCTGCAAATTTAAATTATGTTGGTTCGTCCACCCTCCATTCCTCAAAAATACCAAACTTGCAGCCCTCTAGGCCTCAATAGCTTTTATTTTATTTTATTTAAGGTTAAAGTTAGTCATAATCGTGCATATGGCAACGATATAGGACAGTTCATCACCGGACCGTGGTTAAAGTTTTATGGGGCGCGGCCCATACAGCATAATACCGAGACCACCGAATGATATATTTTCGGTGACCTTGAGTATACGCTGTACAGAAAACTCGATTTCGCCGAAGAAACTTCCGCGCATTTTTTACTAATTAATCTTTATATTCTCCAATACTCTCTTCAGAATCGTCCCTTTGACTGGCAATCGACGTCAATACCATCCATTCGACGACTCCGTATTCTCACTTCCTCAGATTTTCAGTTTTCATTGCAAAAAGTGAGAGCGCCCCACCCCACCTCTCTCTCTCTCTCTCTCTCTCTCTCTCCTCTCTCTCTCTCTCTCACCGTAATCTTTCAGCATCCATCCTCTTTAAAAGACCATGTCCCTTCTGCTAAGTTTAATCTTGTGGCCCATCCAGAAAAAAAGGGGCTGCATCTTGAAGCTGCACATTCTTCTAGATTTCAGGCTAGGTCCTTTTGTCTTCCTGAACGGTACAATTAATTTTCTGAAGAATCTGTCTCTCCCTCTCTTTTTACTTCTTCTTCTTTCTTCTTCTTCATCTTCAGACAACATAAATGGGGTAATCTACTCATCCTTTTAATGCAAAGTTGCTTAAAAGAGAAACTGTTAGATAAGATATTAATTATCCGCAGTACAAAGAAAGATACCTGTCAAGGTAATACTTTCAGCTCCCTACCAACACATGAGGAACCAACCGTTGGAATATAAATGAATAATTTACTGCCGGGAATTATGTATCATTAAGGCGTGTGAGTAATTCGACAATTAGCATCATGCCTTAAAATGTGACCAAGTAAACGTATCGGTTCCCTATTGCTTGGTTACTGGAATGTATTCTGATTGAAAGGAGTTACTATTTTAACAAGATGCCATGCTTGATCGACCAAGCCATCGTGAACCTTTTTATCTTTATAACTACCGATTCGACTTCCTTGTTGAACGAGAGTTTTCGTACTTGCCTACCGAATCAGTAGTCCCAACTTCGATTCCCCGCTCTGCCAACGTGGAGTCAGAGATTAAAAATAAATTTATCAATATAATGTGGTCCGGATCCCACAATAAGCTGTAGGTCCCGTTGTTAAGTAACCAACTGGTTCACTAAGATATACTTAACTTGCGGTAACAGTATGCGTTAACAGACTTCTCCTTTTAATAGATGACAGACCTCTTCTTAAAAGTAAGTGGTAGTTAGCTGACCCTGGAAATACATGAGAAGGGAGAAAATCCCTTGAAGATTCTCCTCACGTAACAAAAAATTCTTCATCTTGGTCAGTGTCTTTATTTCGGGATTTTCAGGGTGCGACCAAATCTCCAGCGTTGAACCAAGTGGGCGAAGGAAGGTTATTTTCCGCTCAAACTATTATTTGGTCACGGGCGTTTTTCTCCAGTCCTCCCAACATCTGGCCCCCGTAGAGGGGTAGTGCCGCCAGTGCACCTCACGAGGTACTCTGTAGGCATTACTAGAGGTTCTCTGTAGCGTCCCTTCGGCCCCTTGCTGCATACTCTTTCATCCTTTTACTGTATCTACTGTTGTATTCCCTTTCTTCCATCTTACTTTCCACCTTCTCCTAACGATTGATTCATTGTGCAACTGCTTTGAGCTATTTCTCCTATTTCTTTTCAAACCTCCATTAATCTCAATTTTCTTTTCAGAACTGAATGACTTAGGTCCCAGGCGCTTGCCTTTGGCTTAAGTCTTATATTCTCCCTCTGACATCTCCAGCATCAAGTAGTCCACGATGCGTCTGTGAGGTTTTTTCCATCGGGATCTCGTTCAACGTCAGCTATTTCCACCTTATACGTTACTTCATAAAAATATGAGACTTCAGCGTCCATTTGTGACTATCTTTTAGCCATCCCATCAATAGTTGCAAATGATTATAACAAACATTCTTATTGATATAAAATTCTTGCTAAAACTGCGACAAAACTGTTTTGCATGGTTATAAAAAAAGAATGATGTCAGTTAGAAATTCGACCGTTTTTACCTGACATATGCATAACCAGGCAGTTTGTATCAACTTTCGAAATTTATTGCATATGGAAAGTGGTGGAGGAAGCCTCTTTCCATTTTTCCCGTCCACCAACCAATTTCCCACAACCGATAAAGGAACTTTTCCTGTCATACCTTCATTCTCTGAAAGGACCGTTTAATATCATTATTATGTTTCAGTGTTACATTGGGTAGCGTAGGCTACGACTCTTCGGACCATTTCAAGAGGATTAAAAAATTATTTCAAGAGAGACTTAATCGAGATGACATAATTATTCTCGTATTTAACCACGAAGGGGTAAGTCAGAAAACTCTATTTCCGTGTAATTCACATTAAAATTCAGTGTAAAAAATAATTCTGTAGTTCAGAGATTCCGGCACTACCCCGCTAGCCAGGGGGTAGGTGGTTGGATGTGCCATGTCTCCCCTACCCTCCTAATCTCCCACTTACCCTGCCCCAACCCAGCCGAGACAAAACAGGTTTGCAGGAGGAGGGTGGATGGCTTTCCTACCCTCCCGTTCCCCCACCATGTGGCGGACAAACAGGCTTGCAAGAGGGGGGTGGATGTCATCCCTACCCTCCCATTCCTCCACCAACCCAGCCCCTGTGGCGGACAAATAGGTTTGCAAGGGGTGGGTGGCTGAGTCATGTTTCCCCTACAGTCCCCCGGGGGAGGAAACATAAGATCCACTCAGATTTTATCATAGACTGTTGCATTAAAACCACCTGTGCAATTACTGGGTACCTGGTGTGACGCACACCCAAGGAATTCTCTTTTTGTATACGCCACAGACAGGTACTGGGGCTGGATTTCCAGCTAAGTTACATTGGGTAATGACCCAAAAAACGCCGACTTGGTCTGGTGTTTTGGGACATCTGTTCATTAGGATTATCCTTCATTCAGAAGCTATGTTGTGGGAACTGATTAGTGGCGCACCACTCACTATATAAATATTATAAATATATAAATATAAATAATTTTATATATATTATATACAAGCATAATGCTACATATCTCATTTAATATCCAATTCGTTCTACCGACTTAGAGCAAATTGGATATTAAATACAATTTGTAGCTTTTGTGTCCACACACTATCCCGAAATAGTCGTTCCAATTTCCCATCTAAGTTATTTTGATGTGCCACTGCTGCAGATCGCACTGCGGTGTATACATTATCACTTATGCTCCATTGTTCACGGCTCACATGATTCTGCAAAAGCGTCGTAGCCTTCTTAGTATCTTGAAACGAACGATTCACTTCATGACGTTTGGTGCTAATGCACCTGTCCAAAATCAGATGCTCCATGTCCGAAAAAGCCTCACATCCAAATTACGCAAACTCCCCCGGTAAGCAAGACTTCGGTATAAACAAGATTATCCCTAACATTTCTTCAGAAACGCCTGAAACGACAGCTGCATTTCTGAAGAAATGTAGGGATAATCTTGTTATACCGAAGTCTTGCTTACCGGGAGTTTGCGTAACTTGGAGTGTGAGGCTTTCTCGGACATGGAGCATCTGATTTTGGACAGGTGCATTAGCACCAAACGTCATGAAGTGAATCGTTCGTTTCAAGATACTAAGAAGGCTACGACGCTTTTGCAGAATCATGTGACCCGTGAACAATGGAACAAGTGATAATGTATACACCGCAGTGCGATCTGCAGCAGTGGGCACATCAAAATAACTTAGATGGGAAATTGGAACGTCTATTTCGGGATAGTGTGTGGACAACAAAAAGCAACCCGGACTTAAACGTGAACCTATCTTCATATGAATCAGTGATAATGAAAAACAAAAACTTGTTTTGGGATTTGGTATGAATTTTTGCTTTACTAAGAACAAGTCGATATTTTTTTCAGTAGCTAAAGGTTTCATAAACTTAGAAAAACAAAATTGAAAAAGTAAACAATGACAATATTTTGATTGCAAAAGGATGTGTATATGCTGTGTGCAATTCAAAAATTAAGACATACTATACCTTTGAGATTCCAGATGGAGCTTAAGAGCTAATAAAGATATTCATATAACTAGGGCTGATAAGTCAAACTATAGTTATTTTGAGTAAGAATTCTTATATTGAAAAGGCTAATCAACTTTTATCCGATGAAGACACTTATGAAAAACTAATAAGAGACCCCACCGATAAAGTTAATAAGCATTATAATAGTACTGTAAAATCTTTGTTAAAGTCGAACCATGAACTAGCCAAGAAATTCTCTGCCGTTAATGCCACTCTTCCTTATATGTATGGCACAGTAAAGATTCATAAGAAGGCAAACCAATCAGACCCATTATCAGTTCGATAGGCTCAGCTTCTTATCATTTGTCAATGGTTAGGATCTCTGTTAAATCCGCTGATAGAAAATATAGAGGCACACATTACGAATACAGAAGACCTTATCACGAAGTTGAAAGTCGAGATGCAAATTGCAGGTTAATTAGTTTTGATGTCAATTCATTGTTTACGAAAGTGCCCATTGAGATCTGCTACAATTTTCTACAAGAAAAAAATGAATCATAAATATTCCTATTTTCCACCATATTTTTTATTAAGTTGATAAAGTTGTGCATAGTTGTAATGCGTTTACGTTTAATGGTTGTTTTTATTGACGGATTTTGG
>NC_061097.1:30105724-30132581 GCF_015104395.2 Macrobrachium nipponense
TACCCGGAATGGTTCAGAAAAAGGGCACTCACCAAAGCTAGAAAAATATTTTACAGAGCGAATGTAGAGAGTACATGGAATAAAGAAAACAAGAAAATAGTTGCCCTCCCTTTTATGCCTAAAATGAAACAAATCACTTCAAAAATGAAAGAAATCAATATAAATTTGTATATACCTTTGATAATACCTTAAAAAACAAAGTAGTAAAATAAATTGGAAGGAGAAGACAGTAATACAGATGATGTAGCGGGGGTATACATAATCAATTTGCATAATTGTGGAGACAGATGTGGGGGAATCAGGTAGGGAATAAGGACTAGAGTCCAAGAACATAGAAGGGCAGTACAGCTTAACTCTCAGGGAGTGCTATAGCTAGACATTGTTGGGAAAATGACCATAGGATGGATTTCAAAAACAGTAGGCTTATATACAAAAGCAACAAAATTAGTCACAGGAGGGTAGTAGAAGGTGCGCTTATCAGAGAGATCAAAGTAATTGAAGGAAACAAAGGTTTTACCTCAGAAGATCCCATAAGCGAGCTTTGATATTAAAAGAAGCTAAGATTGACCTGCTGACCTGGAGATAGGTTCCTCGCCCAAACAGACTTACGGTGACCACACCCTTACCACAAGGGTGAATCCCATTGACCATCAGCTCAGGATATCAGAGCGACAAGAGGGGAGGGTGGCACTTCTCAAGAAAACCAGAACAGCCATCGCATAAATGACAGCACAACGAGAAGAAGTTCCAGAAGATGCTGGGCCTTGACCCAGGCTAACATCCCAACATCTCTTGAGAATGGGCCACAGAAGGGCCTGAAAGTACTCGAGTGTGGAGTAAAAACTAAATGTAAATACTTAGAAGTAAACAAGTTACAAACTTGAATTTGTGGGTTTCTTTTTCAATTATTAATTATTATTATTATTATTATTATTATTATTATTATTATTATTATTATTATTATTATTATATCTAGTTGGGGAACAACTATCACGAGAGAATATATAATGTTAGAATGGGTCAACAATAATAATAAAAAAATTTAAAACTTTTTAAATAATACACGAACTCTTAACATATTTTATTATTGTGGACCCATTAGAACATCATTATTATTATTATCATTATTATTATTATTATTTTGAGGTTTCCTAAAAAACCTGGCGTAGAACGTTTTAAGAAATATAACAACAACAACAACAACAACAACAACAACAATAATAATAATAATAATAATAATAATAATAATAATAATAATATTTACCAGAGATTCCTTCCCAGCAGCTTTCCTCAAGCAAGACTTTACCAAAGCATTTGCTTATGAATGAAGCCAACGACACACATACTTTCTTTTTCCCTTTCGAGTAGGAATGAGAAGTCCTCGCCAACCAAACCGCAGAGAGTGACTCCAGGTCCTGAGAATGAATTGGGAGTAATTAGACACAGAAAGGTGGAAATAGTTCCACCAGACTATTAATCCAGTGACTGACTTTGTACGTCGATTGGGAGTCAAGGTCTTCGGGAATTGAATGTATACTTATCCAATTAAAAATATATTAAGACAAAAGATAATGTATTCGTTTATTCATCCATTTATCTACACCCTTCCAACTTGTCGGGATAGCTCTGTTATATCATTTTATTATCACCCACGAATCTCATGTTTTTATTCTCCGTGTAAAGATTCTTTGTTTTTCATAAACAACCAAAAATTAATACCCGGGGAAATCTGCAAAGGAACCTTGATAAATTGTTACCCACTTTGAGGGGCGGGTCAGCGCATGAAATTCATTTGTTATTTAGTTGCGTAACTTGGCGTCACACCACAAATGACCACAGAGGGAAATGAATATTTATGGGAATGCGGGCATGAAGGAGTAGGAGGACGAAAAGGGTTTGGATTTTCCGTTCATGAAAAAAGTTGTCAATGATTTTTGTAATTCCATTTCCCCTCACGGAACCAATAGATTATCCGGGATTTCTGAGCGTAATGGGGAGGGTTTCCTTTACCCTAGACACCTATCAATCGGTCCGACTCGTTAACGAAAACTGACATCAATTACCAATTATTCCAAAATCATAAATATGAAATTGACCAAGAAAAAGATCGACGGAGGACATCAAGGAAATGAAAGTAGAATGAAACAGTAATGAAATCACCTCACAGGAAATGATCAGCATTATCAACAGGTATAATTATTTCTATTCTGAAAGCGACTCTTTAATGGATCACATAACAGATTCCCAATCACATGACTACCCTTAGAATGAAAATCACCATTTCTTTCCCTTACTATACCGGCGCAGAATCGTGTATCAAAATATGACGATTGGTATTTTATGAAGTGTGCATATTTCACGAGTTTACTAATGACAGATTTTACTTTCGAATATCGACTCATTTTTTACCGTCTTTTTATTTTTTTCACAGACCTGCTGATGACTTGCAATGTTTTGGTAACATTCCGGCTCTCTCTCTCTCTCTCTCTCCATACGCACTTATATGTATTTTATGTATGTAAATATATATAGTGTATATATACATACATAATACATACATACATACATATATATATATATATATATATATATATATATATATATATATATATATATATATATATATATATATATATATATATATACATATATATACTATACATATATATATATATGACTGGTATAAATGTTCTGTAACAACAGAGTTCCATCTAATAAAAGGAGCCCATAAAAACACCAAAATAGAGAAAAAGTACTGTACTTTTTGTACTTTTTCTCTATTTTGGTGTTTTTATGGGCTCCTTTATTAGATATATATATATATATATATATATATATATATATATATATATATATATATACATATATATATATATAATATATATATATATAATATCTATATATATATTACATATATATACATATATATATACATATTATATATATATATATATATATATATATATATATATATATATATATATTCATATATATATATATATATATACTATATATATATATATATATATGTATATATATATATATATATATCTATATACATATATATATATATATATAGATGTATATATATATATAGCTATTGGACGAAAAAAGTTGCAAGAAATACTTAAGCATAGTTTTCCTCAAATTAGTTTCAGATTTGTTTTACTACCCTTTTACTGTAGGATCACTTTTGAGGGAGAAGCCTGCTCTTCCTACGGACCTTAATTCGAGTGTCGTTTACTTGTTTACCTGTTCGCAGTGTGGTCTGCGATACGTGGGATCCAGTTCCTGCTGGCTTAGACACAGAATTTTGGAACACAGAGGTCTTTCCGTTAGAACTAGGTTTCCTCTTTCTAAACCACCATTTTCTGCCATAAGGGATCACACTTTAGCACAGGACCATCCTTCACTCACCTAGATTTTAGAGTACTGTCTTTTGCCTCTAGACTGGACCTTTTAATTTCAGAGTCGCTGTTTATTAAGAAAATGAAACCGGAATTGAACAACAACTCGTCCGGTATTCAACTAGCTATCATATAGTTTCATAGTAGGTACCATCAAAGGTGGGTCGTTAGCCATTTTATTTTTGAGTGTAGTTTTTTGTCTTACCTTTCATATTATTTTCATTTTTATTACTGTTTTTGTATGACTTGCGTTTTGTTTTAGTTTTTTTTTCGTCGTAATTTTAATTTTTAGTTTGTATGTGATGTTCGTTTTATTTTATGTTTTTACTGAAGCTTTTAAATCAGACAATTCATTTTAATGTAAATTTTAGTGATTTCTCATCCTTGTCATTTTTTCAGCCTGAAGATGAGGTTTTAAATAAACCTCGAAAGCTCGTAATATTAAAGAATGTTCTTCCTAGTCTTGGCACTATTATTCATCATCAAGCTAAGATTCCAAGTAGCCGCCCAATACTGAGACTATATATATATATATATATATATATATATATATATATATAATATATATATATATATATATATATATATATATATGTGTGTGTGTGTGTGTGTGTGTGTGTGTGTGTGTGTGTGTGTGATATACACTTTTATATAGATATACATATCAGCATAAACCTTATATTACACAACTCTTTTCTAAAATGACACTGAATCACAATACAGTTCAAACTAAAACATGCAGATTCGCACAAGTGTCGACGTCCTCCAAGCGAGTCAACATCATCTCCGATTATTCCCGAAACATAATATCCCTTCGCTCAGTAGACAAGAAGGTTCATGGCGGCTAAGAACAGAAGATTAGGTTGGTCTGTGAATACAGGTGTTCTTCTTCTTCTTTGCCCTTCTTTGGTCCTGCTCTCGCTCGGCTCAAAAGGGGATTGAGAAGAACGTGGGAAGATTAGCAGTAGGTTGCTGAGAGAGATTTCTGCAGGAGATTTAATTCACTTCTTATTACACTTTTTCCATTACTGGGACTAAAAAATATTAGAGAGAGAGAGAGAGAGAGAGAGAGAGAGAGAGAGAGAGAGAGAGAGAGAGATTGAACAAACTAACAACTATTAACGAATTGGGGAAATTTTTCTGCTTACTTCCCAAGTGAATATATAAGCATTTAAAAACATAAAAACCACCCGATAATATACCTCTTCATTTCTTTATCTACACCATCCAACTTGGAGAAGTGCTCCAATATGTCGATTTCAACCCAAACGAATTTATTATTTTCTTTTTCCGTGTCACAACTTCTTTGCATTTCATGAATAACCTAAAGAAGTGACACTATGGGGAATTCTGTAAACAAACACTAGATGAAGGGCAGAGCAGTGCATGAAATCCGTTTCAGTTTTCTGTTAAAGGAAGGTATTGAGATGGCGTTGCCTGCCCGTCCGCACTTTTTCTGTCCGCCCTCAGATTTTAAAAACTCCTGAGGCTAGAGGGCTGAAAATCGGTATGTTGATCATCCACCCTCTAACCATCGAACGTCCCAAATTGCAGCCCCCTAACCTCAGTAGTGTTTTTTTTTATTTTAGGTTAAAGTTGGCCATGATCGTGAGTCTGGCTCCGCAAAAACACAGGCCACCACGGCCGTGTAATAGTTTCATGGGCTGTGACTGAGACTTTCACTTTCATACAGCATTATACGCTGCACAGAACACTCGATTACGCCGAAGAAGCCTCGGCATATCTTTTACTTGTTTTACTGAGTATCGCAACTTGGCGTCACACCACAAATGATGAGGGAGGGAAAGAGTATTCAGGGGAATGAAGGCAGGACGGAGAACGCCAGAGGAATGAGTTTGGATTTTCGGTTCAGGTGAAAAATTGTGAACCATTTGTGTAAATAAATTTTCCCTCCCATGGGCCCAATAGCCCGTCTGGATTTCTGAGCGTTGCATTACATCACTCTTCAATAAAATCTGGTTTCGATGAAGGGGAATGTGATCTATTCTGCCACGGCTTACTGAGTTCGGGTCTCATGATGAAGACGGAGACTTTTTTTTGTTGAACGGGGGGGACTTTTGTTTCTTTTTAATAATAATCTTTATATATATAATCCTATCTATATATATATATATATATATATATATATATATAAAATAAAGGATTGATTATTAAAAAGAAACAAAAGTCCCCCCTCGTCTCCGTCTTCATCATGAGACCCGAACTCAGTAAGCGGCGGCAGAATAGATCACATTCCCCTTCATCGAAAACCAGATTTTATTGAAGAGTGATGTAATGCAACGCTCAGAAATCCAGACGGGCTATTGGCCCTGGGAGGGAAAATTTATTTACACAAATGGTTCACAATTTTTCACCTGAACCGAAAATCCAAACTCATATATATATATATATATATATATATATATATATATATATATATATATATATACATATATATATATATATCTCAGTCCGACTTGTCGATAATTTGTACAAAGACCTGTTATTTCGGAACGTCACATGATATGAATTTGACTTTTATTTTTTATTAGAACACTGACAAAATTACCAAGCAAATGAAAACAGAGCAAAGCAATGTCTCAAAATATAAAAACACTTTAAATGGGGTACCTGTTATAAAGTGCCGAATGGCCTGTTCGGTTTAACATTGCGTCGGATGTGTTACGTATTCCTTATATGATTATTTCTGACATTTAAGTATTGTCCAATTTCTGGTACGGTTAAGAAAATGCCACGTTCTCGCTTTTCAGTATCTGCAGAGCGGATTTTTTTGTTTTCTGTAAAAGAAAACTATTAAAAAGGCTTTGTCTGTCCGTCCGCACTTTTTCTGTCCGTCCTCAGATCTTAAAAACACACCACATCACAGCTCTTTAGTCTCGATATGTTTTTTAATTTATTTTATTTAAAGGTAAATTTAGCCATAATGGTGCGTCTGGAAACGATATAGTACATGTCACCAATGTACCGTGGTTAAAGTTTCATGGGCTACTGCTCATACAGCATTATACCGAGACCACCGAAAGATAGATCTATTTTTCGGTGGCCTTGGTTATACGCTGTGCAGAGAACTCGACTGCGTCGGCATTTTTTTTTTTTTTTGAGACAACATACTATTAAGTCAAATTACTTTGGCGATGTAACATATAGTAACCTGGCAGATTAAATGAAAGGGCGGCACCGATAATAATATTCACAATGGGAATGAAGAATGACAGAGGTTGGCGAAAACATAGACGGAATTACAGTAGTGACTTGTAATTAGTTACAGAAATCCTACCAATATATCTTCTTATGTAGACGTCTTCCCGTCCGCAACAGTAACGTACAAAAATCGGTTTTCATATCCATATTTTGAAGCTCATTAGGTTAAGTTAAGTATATCTTAGTTTTACCAGACCCCTGAGCTGATTAACAGCTCTCCTGGGGCTGGCCCGAAGGTTGAGATATTTTTACGTGACTAGGATCCAATTGGTCACCTAGCAACGGGACCTACAGCTTATTGTGGGATCCGAACCACACTATATCGAGAAATGAACTTCTATCACCAGAAATAAATTCCTTTGATTCCGCGTTGGCCGAGCCGGGATTCGAACTTCGGACCACCGGATTGGCAGCCCGGCGCGAAAACCACTCGTCCAGCGAAGAACTAGCTCATTAGGTGTAGGTAGCCTTGAATATACTGATGATGAATTAGAAGGCATTTACAAATAGCGTAAAAAAATTAAAATAACTTCATACTTGATTATAGTGTATTAAGAGTAGCAAACTATAACGACAACAAGAGCAGAGGAACATATAACACAAAATCCCTCTTCTACTACCATACAACCAATTAAGAACAATTATACATTGAGATAAGTCAGGAAAAAAATAGATAAAAAAACTAAAACTCCGGAAAGTACTAAATGATTCATGCATGAAATCGCCAGTATATTAAATTCTATAAGATAGTCCCCGAATAACAGAGCAGCTATCAATTACTGTGAAAACAGTAAGAAATTATCAACTGGATGTTTAAAAGGCTGGTTTATTCTAATATCACGCTTCAAATAAATATAACCGAATTGAGATTTATAAAATAAATTTCTTTTTTTATTTTACCACGAGCGAGGGAACATATATATATATATATATATATATATATATATATATATATATATATATATATATATATGATATATATATATATATGAATTACCTCTGTATGTATGTATAAAATTCCATTTTAATTCACTGGAAAAGTATATTTTAACAAAATCAACAGCGACATAAAAAAATCTGCCCAAAAACACGTTCGTTCTTTCCAGGACTCATAGATATATTCCACTACTTTCAATAGAATATTTTCGCAGTAGAATTTGTCCTTCGCTTAATTTAAATCCAACACCAGAAAAACAGAAAATATAAAAAGAAAAAAGAAAAAAACAGAGCAATAAAGTATAGTCCGCGTATAAATGTTAATTTATGTTGATTTATGCAGTATAAACACGAAAAACTTAAATTCCCCTGAAACAGTGAAGAATGACTCTTTGTAAATCAATAGAGTAATAAATAAACTGAAAACACCCTCCAGTTCCCTGATGCAACTCTTTAAAGCAACATCCATTAGCAACAGCAACAACTAAAGCATCCTGCCGAGACCTTTCTGCAAACGAGACGAAAAACGAGATGGAAGGGAAGAAAGAAGGAAAGGAATGAACGGAAGGAAGAAAGGAAAAACATGAGCCTGCGGACTTTTACCGAAGGAAGGAAGTGTCAAAGGAAAGAGAGGAAAGCGAAAGGGGAAACGATCTTCCGTCGACTTCCTTCCACCGACGTTTTTTTATGCTGCCAGACTCACTTCCTTGGCTTTCTGGGCACGTCCTACGCCTGCTTTACATAGCATATACATTGCCTGCATTTTGACCCGCTTATATATCGATATCTGTAACGGATATATTATATATATATATATATATATATATATATATATATATATATATGTGTGTGTGTGTGTGTGTGTGTGTGTGTGTGTGTGTGTGTTAAGGGGATATTAAACTCGTTTTTGTTTGGTAAACGTGGAACCCCGAGCGTCAGGCAACCCGACACACAATCTCTCTCTCTCTTTCCAAACGACCAACGGTTCGCGACCTCTCTCTCTTCTTCTCCCTTCTCTCTCTCTCTTCTCTCTCTCTCTCTCTCCCTCCTCTCTCTCCAAACGAATCCCTCTCTCTCTCTTCTCTCTCGCAATCTCTCTCTCTCTCCACCTCTTTCTCTCCATTCTAACAGGTAATCAAAATGAGAGTCAAAGTTAAAAAAAATAACTATTTATTTAACAATGGAAAGATAATAATTCAAGTCTCACTGACTAACTTAACTCAGTTAACCCCCCAACATTAAAATGTCTAAAACAGTAATTTGTCACACCAATTGTCTCTCCCATCTGGGACTCTCTGTCCCTCTAGGACTCTATGTCCCCCTTTGCCAGTCAATTCCCTTGCCAGAATCGTCTGTTTCAAAGACACGAGAAACACACTCGTTAGCACACATAAGTTTAAAGACAAAGTTAAAGATTAAATATTCTACAATGTGAAACAAGCCATTCCTTTGGCTAAAGTAATTTAACACTCACCATTGCAGCCGGAATATCTCACTCACTGATAAATAAAACTCTTTGGCATCCGCCATCGTGGCTTAGCCTTCCTCCCACGAATCTCTGTGCAAGTCTTTCCATAGACTTGACTAGTGATACATTATGAATAGAAGAGGCGCACATGCACATACGAATGCACACTTCGACAACGCCTCATATTACTGGCTACAACCAGTTTCCCAAAGGCACTTTGAAAAGAGCCCATGAACTGATGAACATTGACTCGCCTAACTATGCAGTTTCATATCACGCCATCACAGAAATCATTTATCAGCTTTTCTCGAGTCGTTGCTTCGGCTCTGTTCTCCACATTCCAAAAAGGTCATAGCGCATCACATTATGCTATTATATGGCAGCACAAAGTAAAGTCTATCACGCTTCATCTCCAATAACACTAGAATTTTCTCTCATCTTGGATTCTTGAATATCCCTCTTTGTCTGCAACTTCCAGAACAGACTGTAGCAGGCTGTAGAAAGGCGAACGGCCTCCCTAACTGTAACTTCTAACGGCTTTGTAGATCCCCAAAAGTGCTGTAGAACTTGTAGACTCTCGTAATCACCCTGGATAAACGACAGCAACCTCTCTGCACGGCTGATGGACGTCTTGCTAGCGTCGGGGAACGACTTTTTTGGTGTGTTAGTATGTCAGTCAAGTCATCGGTCAATCAAAGAAAATTAACCCCAGACATACTACTTCTATCAAACAATGACCTCAAAAACTCAGAAATACTAACTGAGCATCTCCCAATTAACTCCATTTAATATGACCACTACATCATAAGTCATTATCACAACTCGCAAAGAAAAAAAAATATCAAGTTTTCTAACTCAATTCTCCAAACTCACACATCAGCACACACAATCCAAAAACTCACAGCAACTCCACAGACTTCTGCACTCACATTCTCAAACTTGAATGTTATCATAAGTAAAAAAAAAGAAAAAAAAAAAAAAGAAAAAAAAAAAGACAATGAACCCAAGGAAAAAAAAATCACGTAACAAGCCCAGACCCAAAAATGTTATCTCAAGCTGTGATATTACAGCAACTCACAAAATCAGTAAAAATCTCCAATGTTTTAATAGCAAAAACCCCTTTACTGCTCATATAATTAATTACAATGAGACTTAATGTCAAACTCCCATTTATATAAATCTCAACCCTGATAAATTACATCTCCCGTCCAAAAAGAAATGCTATTTAAAACTCAACCCCAATTACATCTCTCATAGGAAAAGGAAGAAAAATAAAAAAAGATAATCACAAGTAAACTTCCCCCATCACAAAACGCATAATATATGCATGATATATATAATCCCCGCATTTTTCCCCAAGAAATGCCCCATGTATAGTTACGAAATTTTTGACATCGCAACTTTCATCAACCGACACGGCCAGAAAGCAAACTCTCACCCATGCGCTTTCGTGAAATGCTATTGTCAACATTCCCAGATATTGCAAAACTCTGAGCAATCACCATCAGAGGAAAAGAGTCAGCACACACCGGACTCATCGCAGCGGTTGTCAGCAGAAAAATCCACCTGCGGACACGTATGCTCGATTGCAGCATAAAAAATGTCTAGTCAGACTCGCAAGTTTGGAACCTCATGATTCTCAAGAAAAACGTCTAACTGACACGAAGTAAGCACATTTACTAAATTAACTCCTGGATATGACTAATGTGTTCAAAAATTTGTCTCGAAGACTTAACATTCAACATGACACTGCCCAATCATGTAAAAATTATCGCCTATTCGGGATAAAAAAACTAAGGTAAACTTGTAATGCAGCAATTATATGCCTCCAAAAATAAAACACTTGTGAACATAAAAAATGCACATCTCCATAGGACTACAATGCAGTAATGCCACTCGCCTCCAAATAGTCATGAAACCAAAAAGAAAGAACCACAGAAATCTTCTCTTGGCTCGAAAAAAAACTCCATAACCACAAAAAAGGGTCACCAGCCAAAGATTAATTCCACCTCCATATATTTCACCATATTAATAATAAAACCACTCCGGTGATAAAATATTCCCTCCATGTAATTAGTAACCACAACCACACCATAATCACTCTTATTTCTCCGATAGCCACATGTTAATAAAAAACCACCACTCCAGGAATAAAAAATATTCACCTCTGTTTCGGCAAATAAAAAATATTTACCTCTATTTCACCAATAACTCCATGTGGAATAAAACAAGGCTCCAAAAAATATATCTCCAAGCGAGAATATAAAAAAAAATTAAATCCCATCTCCAAAAAAATGTGCACTCAAAGCATCCAGCTCACACACTCACAAATGTTGCCCCATATATCTCCTCAAAAATGTGTCTCCATTTGCAACAAAGATGGCTGCAAAATAATTGAACTAAACATAGCTCTCACCACCATTGGCAAATATCAAATGGCCAAAAATATATCTCCAATATATTATATCTCAAATTATAACTCCAAAATAATATATCTCCAATTATATCTCCAAAATAATATATCTCCAAAATAATATATCTCCAATTCTCCAGAGAATAACTCAATGTTATAGTAAAAAAACTATAAACTCTCTGTTAAGCATAACTGCTGAAAAAGGGCAAAAATTCGGCAAATAAAAGTGTCTAGGAAATTCTAGAAAAAATCACCGATGTGCCACAACTCCTTATAACAAAACTCCAAATTCAAAGTGTCTAAGCAAAGACTTCTCCATATGTGCTACGACATAGGCCACTAGAGAACTTAGCCAAGTTTCCTATCTATGGCAAAGTTGTCACAAATACACAAAGGTATTGCACAAGAAACTCACAATTTCTGGAACATAAATATCCAGAGAAAAAATGTAGTGCCATTACGTATGCATTAAAACAAAATGCAAAAATTCTCCCATATATTTCTCTGCCGCATCAAATAGCTGAAAATACACACACATTCCCGAATAACGACTCTAAGTCACGAACTGAGACATTAAAAAAATATTCACACAACTGGAGAGAAAAAATAAATTCAAATTCAAATTCACCCATGATAAAAAAAAACTTGTGTCAGCAATGGCTAACTTCCAAAAAAAAGGAGAAAAGAAAAATCAACGGCATTGTTAACTATCTCCCGTAACTCATGTATGGCAAGCAATTATCTGCTGAACTCATAAAAAAGAAAAACAAAAATAATGTGTCGTTAGTTCCTCCCAAATTCAAAAAAGATTTCACCACCCTTGATAGCATTACAGCACCCATGTATTAGTAAAAATAAAAAAAATCAGTATCAGATATATCATTATCAGCAGAATCACAAAAAATTGCTATCATCAAAACCACTAGTATTAGTATAAAAAAAACATCACCAATGTTAATGCTTATCCATTCACCAAAAGTTCAGCAAGATTCAACACAATTCAG
Source organism: Macrobrachium nipponense (assembly GCF_015104395.2). Lineage (NCBI taxonomy): Eukaryota > Metazoa > Arthropoda > Malacostraca > Decapoda > Palaemonidae > Macrobrachium > Macrobrachium nipponense. The sequence goes on from NC_061097.1 coordinate 30,118,175, forward strand.
CAAAACTCATCACTCATGAATTACCGAAATATTCTCCAAAGTTACAAAAACTCAACAAATAATTAACCCCAAAACTTCTCCCAATAATTCATTGCAATAATTCTCCATGATATAATTATCTGTAATAATTATAAAATAATCTCCCATGAAATATCTCAAATCTCTCGTAAAACAAGTCCCCCATAATGATAATTATACTTAAGCAACCCTCCTGTAAAATATCTCAAGCAATGATACTAATTATTAATAATAATAATAATAATAATAATAATAATAATAATAATAATAATAATAATATTCTTTCAATTCTCCTTATGATTTTCCTTTCTGGCACGCTGGTATTATAAAGCAGCTGTCCAATGTTCATCGTGCTGTAGGTCGTCAACGGAAATTTCGGGCGGGCTGGTGTTATCAAAAGCAAAACTGGTTATCAGGGACAGGCTGGGGTCGTCAACAGGTATACAGGTGGGTTTCGTAGGTCGGGAACAGGCCGTAGTCGTCAGGGGTCTATCCGGTATTTCTTGTTATTTCTTCTTTTCTGGTTTTCAAGGCGTCTACATGTTTCGGCCACCTCGTTTGGCCATCTTCGGGACGGGATCGCTGAGTGCAATGGTCTGTGTCAGATGTATTCACGCTAATAATAATAATAATAATAATAATAATAATAAATAATAATAATAATAATAATTACTTCTCCATAGTAATAAATCCCCATGCAAAGATCTCAAGAAAGGGTGCAATTCAAATAGCATACACCAGTATTGCCAAACCCCATGATATCAATCAACACCAGATGCAACACCACTCATCGGCATTTCAAAGTAATCCCTCCAACACAATAAAAAAATAATAATAATCTGTGTCCCCATTATATCTGTGTCTTCCAAAGCATAAGGAAAATCCACACCCATACAATGCATTTCAGTTCCTTTCTCTTTATCCAAGAGAAAGAAAATCTCTTTTCTAAAAAAAACCCTACGGGCATTTCACTTCATCAACTAATCAATCAGCTGATGTCTTGGCATTGGAAAATCATTTTCAGGGGCAAATTTGTCTCTCAACACCCCGACAAAGAAAAAAAAGGAAGGAGTTCACCCACACTGAGAAAAAAAAGTTTCACCCTCCACCGGGCATTGACACTCCTCCCTGAACAATGTCTGAGGACCCCCTAGGTATACACCAGTAGTAGTAGCAGTACCCTCCCATGCAATGCCCTTCTACATTCGTTAGCAGAAATTTGCTGAGCCCAGAAGAATGGGTTGGCGCTCTGTATCCAAGCCACATATGCAATACAAGCACAGTTCACATGCATGAAAAAAATTTTATACACACTTATAGTTTAAACAAAGACGAATGCGTCTATTCTAAACACGCGCCAATAAAGAAAACTCGTCACTTTCTGGTACTATGGGGAAAAAAAATGTGGTATTTTAAACCAGTCCCATTACACTGAAAAAACCCTCCCCAAAAAAATGTTCTTTAACACTCACCACTTCTGCTTCTAGGCAGAATGCCTGGGAAAAATGCTGAGTTCAGTTCAATTCTCTCCCTAGCACCACATCCTCACGGACGGATATTTTTCTACCCCTTTCACTCAGCAACTGAAATCTTAACAATTTAACAATTTTCCACAATCTCACAAGGCTTTGTCATTCGAAAACTATCGCTAAGCCATAACCCCTCTATGTATAACTGGTCACCTGTCTCTTCATTAGCGTACCCAGGCATAAAAACAAACCTCTTATACCGCTCGCCACCACCTGTTAACGGGATATTAATCTCGTTTTTATTTGGTAAACGTGGAACCCCGAGCATCAGGCAACCCGACACACAATCTCTCTCTCTCTTTCCAAACGACCAACGGCTCGCGACCTCTCTCTCTCTCTCTCGCAATCTCTCTCTCGCTCTCTCCATTCTAACAGGTAATCAAAATGAGAGTCAAAGTTATAAAAAATAACTATTTATTTAACAATGGAAAGATAATAATTCAAGTCTCACTGACTAACTTAACTCAGTTAACACCCCAACATTAAAATGTCTAAAACAGTAATTTGTCACACCAATTGTGTCTCCCATCAGGGACTCTATGTCCCTCTAGGACTCTAGGTCCCCCTTTGCCAGTCAATACCCTTGCCAGAATCGTCCGTTTCAAAGACACGAGAAACACACATAAGTTTAAAGACAAAGTTAAAGATTAAATATTCTACAATGTGAAACAAGCCATTCCTTTGGCTAAAGTAATTTAACACTGACCATTGCAGCCGGAATATCTCACTCACTGATAAATAAAACTCTTTGGCATCCGCCATCGTGGCTTTGCCTTCCTCCCTCGAATCTCTGTGCAAGTCTTTCTATAGACTTGGCTAGGGATACATTATGAATAGAAGAGGCGCACACGCACATACGAATGCCAGTTTCCCAAATGCACTTTGAAAAGAGCCCATGAACTGATGAACATTGACTCGCCTAACTATGCAGTTTCATATCACGCCATCACAGAAATCATTTATCAGCTTTTCTCCGGGTCGTTGCTTCGGCTCTGTTCTCCACATTCCAAAAAGGTCACAGCGCATCACATTATGCTATTAAAATATATCATAATTATAACCTAGGACTCACATATATATGTATATAATATATATATATATATTATATTAGATATATATATATATCTATATATATATAGTATATATATATATATATATATATATATATATATATATATAATATATATAAATTTATATATATAATATAATATTATAGATAATATAATATATAATATATATATAATAATATATAAGCACGTGTGTGTGTAATAAGTGGTTATGTGGGATTTTCCTAACCGTACCAGAAAATGGACAATACTTAAATGTCAGAGATAATCATAAATACAAGACGAAACGCATCCTAAAAACGTTGTCAGTTTCAATAATTTTCAATTAAAACCGAACAGCCCATTGTCACTTTATAATCGATACTCGATTTCCAGTGTTTTTACATTTTGAAACATTGTTCAGCACTGTTTATATTTGCTTGGTAATTTTGTTAGCATTCGAGTAAAAAATGAGGAAATGTCAGATTCATATCATGCGGCCTTTCGAAATATCTGGTCCTTTGTACAAATTAGCCTAAATTCGGACTGACATATATTTTATAAACTAACGTTGTGATGATTTCTAAAAGGAAATAAAAGTCCCCCCTTGTCTCCATCTTCATCATGAGACCCGAACTCAATAATCCGCGGCAGAATAGATCACATTCCCCTTCATCGGAAGTAGATTTTATTGAAGAGTGATGTAATGCAACACTCAGAAATCCAGACGGGCTGTTGGCCCTGGCAGGGAAAATTTAATTACACAAATGGTTCACAATTTTTCATCTGAACCGAAAATCCAAACTCATTCCTCTGGCATTCTCCGTCCTGCCTTCATTCCCCTGAATACTCTTCCCCTCCCTCATCATTTGTAGAGTGACGCCCAGTTACGATACTCAATAAAACAAGTAAATGATAATCCGAGGTGTCTTCGGCGTAATCGAGTTTCCTGTGCAGCTTATAATACTGTATGAAAGTGAAAGTTTCAGCTACAGCCCATGAATTTATCGTACGACAGTGGTGGGCTTTGTTGTTGCAGAGCCCGACAAACGATCATGGCCAACTTTACCGTTAAATAAAATAAAAACTATAGAGGTTAGAGGGCTGCAATTTGGTACGTTTGATGATTAGAGGGCGCATAATCTACATACCGATTTGCAGCCCTCTAGCCTCAGGAGTTTTTAAGATCGGAGGGTGGACAGAAAAGTGCGGACGGACAAACAACGCCATCTCAATAGCTTCCTTTAACAGAAAACTGAAATGAATTTCATGCACTGCTTTGCCCTTCATCTAGTGTTCATTTACAGATTTCCCCATTGTGTCACTTCTTTGGATATTCATGAAATGCAAAGAATTTGTAAAACGAAAAATGAAAATAATAAATTCGTGTTTGTTGAAATCGACATATTGGAGAACTTTTCCAAATTGGAGAAGAGGTATATATTATCGAGTGTTCTAATGTTTTTAAATGCTTATATATACACTTGTGAAGTAAGCAGAAAAATCTCCCCAATGCGTTAATAGTTGTAAGTTTGCTCGCTCTCTCTCTCTCTCTCTCTCTCTCTCTCTCTCTCTCTCTCTCTCTCTCTCTAGTACTTTTAAGTCTTAGTGATGAAAAAAGTGTAATAAAAAGTGAATTAAATCTCCTGCAGAAATCTCTCTCAGCAACCTACTGCTAATCTCCCCACGTTCTTCTCAATCCCCTTTTGAGTCGAGCGAGCGAAGGACCAAAGAAGGGCGGAGAAGGAGAAGAACACCTGTATTCACAGACTAACCTAATCTTCCTAATTGGATCCAGCCAATCTTCTGTTCTTAGCCGCCATGAACCTTCTTATCTACTGAACGAAGGGATATTATGTTTCGGGAATATTCGGAGATGATGTTGACTCGTTTGGAGGACGTCGACACTTGTGCGAATCTCTGCATGTTTTAGTTTGAATTGTATTGTGATTCAGTGTCATTTTAGAAATTAGTTGTGTAATATAAGGTTTATGCTGATATCTATATGTATATATGTAAACATATATATATTTATATATATAATACACACACACACATATATATATATATATAAATATAAATATATATTAAATATATATATATATATATATATATATTAATATATATATTGTGCGTGTGGAGAGAGAGAGCGAGAGAGAGAGAGAGAGAGAGAGGAGAGAGAGAGCCGGAATGATCTTGAAGTTATTTGATTAGTTACCGAAACGCTGCAAGTCATCAGGTCTGTGGAAAAATAAAGCCTGTAAAAACATGAGTTGATATTCAAACGTAAAATCTGTCATTAGTATACTCGTCAAATATGCACACTTTTATAAAATATCGACCGTCATATTTTGATACGAGATTTTGCTTCAGTATATTTAAGGAAAGAAATTATGATTTTTATTCTAAAGGTAGTCATGTGATTAGGAATCTGTTATGTGATCGATCCATTAAAGAATCGCTTCCAAAATTATAATAGGAATAATTACACCTGTTGATATGCTGATCATTTCCTGTGAGGTGATTTCATTACCGTTTCATTCTATTTTCATTTCCTTGATGCTCTCCGTCGACCTTGTTCTTAGTCAATTTTATATTTTTAATTTTAGAATGATTGGTAATTGATATCAATTTTCGTTAACGAGTCGGACCGATTCTTAGGTGTCTAAAATTAAGGAAACCCTATCCCCGTCCCCGTCCCCGTCCCCGCCTTCATCAAGAGATCCGAACTCAATAAGCTCTGACGAAATAAATTCCTCTCCCCTTCATCGCAAATATATTTCATTCAGCGTAATATTGCTAAAATGATTTACAACTTTTCGTGAACTAAAAATCCAAACCCTTTTCTATTTCGATGTTCAAAGATTTCCATCAAACAATAAAGAGTTAATTTTGTTGCTTCTATTTCGATGTTCAAAGATTTCCATCAAACAATAAAGAGGTTGAGCAAAAAAAAATCCTTAATAATTACAACAGATCTTTCTTGTCCTCAGAATGTTGATAACTTATCTGGCTGGTATTTCATTTTATATCTGGTTAAACTGCGACCCTCCTTATAGACTTATTTTATATATTTATTTGGCGAGAAATAACTAGCAGCAATTTCAAGAGGACATTTGTTTCCTGTTCATATTAAGACCCCAACCGAAAGTATGGCATCATGAAACCTTAGCTGTGATTACCTATTCAGTAATAGTCCGTGGCGAAAAGTTCACAAGTCCGTCTCCTGGAGTAACTCGGGACTCCTATAGCGGGGGCGGAGGTGGGGGGGGGGGGGGTTGTGGAGGCAATTGGTTGCCAGGTGGGGAACGAGAAGAAAGTGTTGGAAGAAAAAAACGCGGCGGGGGTTAACTGGAGGAATCAACAGAAATGTTACTGCAATCAAGAGAGCCAAACAGGGAGGATATTTTTCAGGAGTAGTTTATACGATTCAACGACCATAAGGCCAGGTATATATATATGTATTGTTTGTTTGTATGGTGTTTTTACGTTGCATGGAGCCAGTGGTTATTCAGCAACGGGACCAACAACTTTACGTGACTTTCCAACCCGGTCGAGAGTGAACTTCTATCACCAGAAGTAGTACACATCTCTGTACCCCTCCCTCCCCAATGGAATGACCGAGAGAAACAAAATCGCGGCCACCGAGGTGGCAGGCAAAGACCATACCAACCACACCACTGAGTCCACTATATATATATATATATATAGATATAGATAGATAGATAGATAGATAGATAGATAGATATATATATATATATATATATATATATATATTATATATATATATTATATATATATATATATATAGTAAATATCTCAGTACGCATAGAACCTATAGACAACATGGCTATTGACAGTTAAGGCTTGTATCTAGTGACGGATTTCAAGAGTAGAAAAGGCATCAACTGACGTTAGCGTTTCCAAGAGGAAGGAAAGACCAAGGGAGTTAGGAGGTTAAATGTTGTTCAGTATTAAATTCACAGACTGATAAAGGAGGTTTCTTACTCTCTTAAATATCTTGTAATCGTTTAGTCTCAGAGGAGTCGCGGTCTTCTTGTCCAACCTAATTTGATCTGATTTCTCTGTTTTTCGTACGAATATACAGAATTTAGGCCAAAGGTAGAGCACTAGGACCCATGAGGTCATTGAGCGCTGAAACGGAAATTGAAAGTAGAAAGGTTTGAAAGGCGTAACAGGTGGATAACCTCGCAGTTGCACTACGAATCAATTATTAGGAGAGGATGAAAAGTAAAATGGAAGAAAGAGAATTACAACAGAGGTACAGTATAAGGAATGCAAGGGGTTGCAGCTAGAGCCCGAAGGGACGCTGCAAAGGACCGTAAGTAATGCCTACGGTACACCCCATAAGGTGCACTGACCGCGCTAACACCGCCCCCATCCCACCTCATAGATCATTGGTATGAAATTCCTTCAAATTTGTATTGCCGAATTTGTTGTTACTGCTTCGATTGCACTTCGAGACTAGAACTTTTTGGATTCCAAAAAACGAATCATTTCCTATTTCAGTTCACTGAATGCTCAATATTTAATAGATTTAGCATTAACACCATTTTTACTGTTTTAACTCCTGTGGTGTTATCATCTGCGGTAATACTTTTCATGAATAGGAATATTTTTTTTTAATGCAGTTCTCCCGCGCAAGCATCAGACACGCCCGCGAGATAAAGAGAGGTCCTTTCATTACCCAAAAGGCATAAGCGAAAACAAAATACACGAGAGAGAGAGAGAGAGAGAGAGAGAGAGAGAGAGAGAATGTTATATTGCATGGAAACTACCTCCCCGGCCCCCGCCCCCTGAAAATAAAACTTTAATGGCCCTACTTTACACTCTGAGATGAAAAAGGGAATGGAATTAATTAGTCTACTTCATTAATGATTTTTCGAAATTGTATATTTCGTTTTGTTGAGATCAAAGCAATATTTGGAAAGTGTCACTTTGGAAATAAAAGTTAACCCGATATTGAGTGACTATTAAGAGTTATATATTTGAGTGAATTCGGGCAATATGATTCCCTCATCTTTAGCAATGAGCTTTGGCCTTCGTTTCGCATTAAAAGAAAAATGGAAGGAGAAAAAAATATGATTAGTGAGGCTGAGAAAACGACTCCGTGTTCCAGCCATTAGTGAGGAAAGGCGAGAAAGGAAGAGGCAGAGAGAGAAACCTAATGGTGAGAGACCATCGGTTGAAAAAAAAAAAAAAAAAAAATAAATAAATAAAAAAAAAAAAAAACGCTTGAAGGAAACTGGCAAGGAAGTTGATGGTTATGAACGGAGAGCAAGAGATACCCGGAGAAAGGATTGGAGGGGGAAAAAGAAAAGAGGGGGCGGGGGGCCGCTAATAATCACTTCGCCCAGCCCCACAACCTTTCGAGATCTCATCGTCTCTTGGTGGGCGTCTTTAATGATAGAATGGACAGAGAGGGAAGAGGTGGGAGTATTTTTCAAATGTAATCATTTGTAATGCCCGCATCAATAATATTTGTAAATGATTATCAGTTTACTGTATCTAATTACAAGTATTTTGACAAGGTGTAGTTTTAAATGCTTCGAAAAGGGCCGGAGACCGTCCTAAAGTAACGTTTCTTGTAAAATTTGAAAATGGACGAAGACCGTTATGGCTTTTTCAAACGACCCTCATCCGCAAGAGAAGTGCCACTCGAGAGGATTCTTTCCCCAAATGGCTGATCAGCCTCTTTAAGAAGACAAGTTGTAAGACTGCAGATATGCAAACGGACTCTGCGAATTCCTCGACCTGTAAGTGAAAGCGAGAATGAAATGACAAACCTCTTAGAGCCCTGAGTTCTTGTCTTGCAAGCAGCTGACTGTCTGCGGATTATTGGGAAGCCAGATAATAATTCGTACTTGTTCTCTCCTACGCGAATTATATAGAAGCTCCAGTACCTTGTTTCCTGTTCCATGTACTCAGCGATTTTATTTATTTATTTTTTTTTTGGTGAATGGTTTTCAGACCTGCTGCCGATACTTTGTGTGTGTGTGTGTGTGTGTGTGTGTGTGTGTGTGTGTGCGCGCGTGCGCGCGTGCGTGCGTGTGAATGGCCTCTTGTCCGACTACCAGTGACGAGTCTCTGCTGGACAGATCTGTTTTCTTATCATGACCACAATCTTCAGCCGAGCGCCATTATCACCTTTGAAAAGTATGCGCATTATAATAATTATTAAATATTTTCCTTAATCCTTATCTGATGCTTCTAAAGCATCCAGGAGAATCAGCAGCACTTAATGACTTAAATTTCCTATTAAATTCTGAGATTTTTTGGGCGGCTGCTTCAAAGTCATCTTCCCTTGATAGAACCCAAACATCTACAGCAGTCTTGTGATTTTAGCTCTCCAGATGCTGTACTTCTCCAGCGTTGCTAAGACTACTCAGTTTTTGAGAAATCTTGCAAAAGTGATTAACCTAAATACAATGGCAGATGTAATTTCGCAATACTGAATTCAAGGAGTAAAATGTTATTTACCTAATCTCCTGTGTTTCTCTTGTGGTTGTCTTCTGTGAATGCTAGTTCACTTGTATTTCCGGTAACGACACAGAAATGGCAATTTCTTAGTTCTGTATACCTCCCTCGTGAACAACTTCAATCATTCTCACGCAGAACCACTGTGAATGCAGATACAGAAAGTAATGAATGTCCTCCAATCTCTATGACCTGGTTTAAGAGAATTTTTAGATTTTCTTCTTGGCTGTAAATAGGCGCCAAATTATTTCTGGATTTCCAGTTTCAATTGGTCAATTTCATATTTAGAGAATAGTGGCTGCGAAGGAAAATATGGGAATTGTATTTATAATGGCATCCAACCATGGATTTATGCCAATGAAGCCACATACAAGCCTCGTGGTTACTCACGGTAGGCTTCACCATCCCACAGACGCAGCGCCTCAGTGGCGTGATCGGTATGGTGTTGGCGTTGGTCCCGTTGCTGAATAACCACTGGTTCCATGAAACGTAAAAACACCGTACAAACAAAACATCCCACAGACGCGAACTTAAGGGTCGGATGGTCAGTGCTTCATGGCGTTTACTTCCAGGTTGTGGGATTTTCTCCCTTCTCGTGTATTTTCCAGGGCCATATAGCTGCCACTTTCTTTAAAGAAGAGGTCTGTCATCTACTAAAAGGAGAAGTCTGTTAACGCATACTTTTACCGTAAGTTAAGTATATCTAAGTTTTTAACCAGACCACCGAGCTGATTAACAGCTCTCCTAGGGCTGACCCGAAGGATTAGATGTTTTTACGTAGTTGGGAACCTACTGGTTATCTAGAAACGGGACCTACAACTTACTGTGGGATCCAAACCACATTTTATCAGGAAATAAAATTTCTAATCAACAGAAATACATTCCTCTGGTTCCACATTGGCAAAGCAGCGAATCGAAATCGCAACTACCGAATCGAAAGGCGAGCACGCAACCCACTTGTCCAACCAGAAAGTTATTCTTTTAAGCCAGTATAGCGGTGCCAGACGCACATTCAATTCTAACTTTAAATATAATAAAAGAATAACCAAGGCTAGAGAGTTGCAGTTCGGAATGTTTGATGATTGGAGGGTGAGTGATCAACATACCAATTTGCAGCCCTCTAGCCTCGGTAGTTTTTATGATCTGAGGGCGGGCAGAAAAAGTGCGAACGGACAGACAAATAGCCATGGCAATAGTTTTCTTTCTTTAAAGAAACTAAAAAGAGGAAACAGGAAGAGTACAATCAATTTTTGGCAATATATGTATGAGGGTTCTCCCTAGCTTCAAAATCAGCTTTAAATTAGTTTGTTGCAATGCAAATACAGACGTTCCATCAAATTATAGACAGCCTGCATCAGAATTTCCAAGTTATCTAAAGATTTACACATTTATAATAACGTCAAACTGAATCTCATGTGGGGGAATCAATGAATGAAGCCTCTTAATATAGCCAGAATAATTATGATACAGAACGACACAACCCCAGAGAGAGAGAGAGAGAGAGAGAGAGAGAGAGAGAGAGAGAGAGAGAGAGAGAGAATGGACTCTCCCTCCTATCGTACTGAAAGGGCTTTTCATCAGTAACATGCATCATTAGTCATTAGTCTAAGAGGACAGAAAATAAATCACAGTAAACCACAATTCAGCAATTATATGCCGCCAAAAATAACCACTGGTGAATATGAAAAATGGAACATCTCCACAGGGACTCATAAAACTGCAACGCATTAATGCCACCTGCCCCTTAAGAGCCACCACACCACAAGAACCACAGAACGCCTCTCTTTTGGCTCGTAAAGCCCCATAAATACAGCTCCAAAAAATCATAACCATAAAAATCCACCACAAAAAATTCACCACCAAAGATTAGTGCCACTCATATTAATAATAATACCACCCCGGTAATAAAAAATATTCCTCTATTTCACCAATAACCCCATATCACCATATTCCCCTCTATGTCACCAATAACCACATGTGGAATGAAAACAAGTCTCCAAAAATATTATTACACCTCCAAGTAGGGTAATCAAAAAAGAAACTCTGTCCCCTGATACACTTGAAAATATTGCCGCATATCTCCTCTCACAAAGGTTTCCATTTGCACCAAAATGACTGCAAAAATAATTGAACTAAATAAAGCTCTTATCACCATAGGCCTAAACTGTGGACTATCTCCAACAAAAATAAAATATCAATGGCCAAAATATTATACCTCCAATTCCCCAGCAAAATAACTGAATGTTACAGTCAAAAAGTATAAAAAAAACTCTTTGTTTAGCATAACTGCTGAAAAAGGCAAAAACCTGGCAAATAAAAAAAAAAATTGCCCAGGAAATTCTAAAAAAAAATTCCTCCCAACCATTTAGACAATACGAGATTGTCCGAGTGATAAGGCTCTCGGACCCAACAAGAAAAAGAAGAAAATGAAGGTTTATTTGCTGTCTTTATGGCTGGAAATGTGGGCGTGGAAACCACAAGCTTAAATATGCAGATGATTTTTGTGTGATGTTTAACATATGTGTAACAAAAACCATCTCCAGTGTCCTATTCCTCTCAGTTAGTAATCGAAATGAAAGTTATTCTCAGCTTCATTTAAGCCAGGTTTGTGTTTGCACTGAATAGTAAAGAAACCAAGGGTGCTTTGATTTCCGATATAAAGAATAAACTACCGTCTAAGGTAAGAGCCCTAAGGAACAACCTGATTCATGGGGTATGGAGTCTGCCCGAATAACTGACAATAGTTGATACATGAAATCGGGTTTAATAATCTGAGCCAAATATTACAAGCTTTACGTCATGAAATGTTAGTTTGTTCTGCGTTCAGAGCTTAAGCAGATGGAAATCACGTATGAAACGCTTTTTTTTAGAACTCTCTCTCTCTCTCTCTCTCAACGTGTACAATTAGGCATACGAATGTAATGAAGAGAAATGATACAACAGGTCTGAACTCGGTAAACATTTCAGAGCATGTCTACAATTCATATGTATCTGTCACTATGTATACTCTTATCTCCCGTTTTTCATTTCTACTTCTGTTAATCAACTGGCTCTTTATATTATTTCCTCGTTGCAAGCTAAATTCTAGTGCACTTATAGCTGTTGTTTATTTCACTTTTCTATTTTATTTTGAGTTAGGTATGCATGATAATTGGACTGAGTTATTGTAAATGCCACATGAAAGATGCAGTAATATATATCCAATTAGGTGTTAGATAAAAGAAAATACATGAATGTGTCCAGAACTACAAATATTAAATCTTGACGTCGGCCCTGACATATTTCCGTGGCAGAAAGTTTGTTCAATGAAAAAGGATGTTTAATATAACGAAAGCATAAGCATGATGGAAAATAATTGGTATATATAACGAATGTGTCGAATCTTGAACATTCTTGCTGTCACAGGAGAGTTTATATATATATATGTATATATATATTATATATATATATATATATATATATATATATATATATATGAATTTACCCGTTTTAAACTACCAATGTCAAAATACATCTAACATAAAAATCAACGCTTCTGGGAAGAATAAGGTTTTCTACCTCATCACTGGAACGATTTTCAATTCCAGAACATATTCTTCAATATCATCAGAAAGATACTTCGATTTGTATCTCTTCTCGTCTTTCTCTGTCACTTTGCGAAGCCGTTTTCGGTAAAGGCTGGAAACCTGATATCGAAATGATAAACAACTCCGATATTGAATTAGAAAGGCTTTCTGTTTCAGATCCTCTATTTAGCTTTCTGTGAAAGAAAACTATCGAGATGGGCATTTCTCCGTCCGTCCGCACTTATCCTCTCCGCCCTCAGATCTTAAAAACTACTGAGGCCAAAGGGTTGCAAATTGATATGTTGATCGTCCAACTTCCAATCATCAAACATAACAAATTGCAGCCCTCTAGCCTCAGTAGCTTTCATTTCATTTAAGGTTAAAGTTAGTCATAATCGTGTGTCTGGCAACGATACAGAACGATCCATCACCGGACCGTGGTTAAAGTTCCATTGGCCGCGGCCTATACAGCATAATACAGACCACCGAATGATACATTTTCGGTGGTCTTGATTATACGCTGTACAGAAAACTCGATTTCGCCGAAGACACTTCGGCACATTTCTTATTTGTTAATCGTTATGTTCTCCAATACTCTCTTCAGAATCGTCCCTTTTCACCATCTTATTAACTGCTTGACTGGCAATCCACGTCAACACCATCCATGTCCCTTCTGCTAAGTTTAATCTTCTGGCCCATCCAGAAAAAAGGGGGCTGCATCTTGAAGCTGCAAATTCTTCTAGATTTCAGGCTAGGTCCATTTATCTTCCTGAACGGTACAATTAATTTCCTGAAGAATCTGTCTCTCCCTCTCTTTTTACTTCTTCTTCTTTTTCTTCTTCTTCTTCTTCTTCTTCTTCAGACAACAGAAATGTGGTACTCTACTCATCCTTTTAATGCATTAAAGTTGGCTTAAAAAAGAGAAACTGTTTAAATAAGATATTAATTATCCGTAGTGCAAACGAAGATACTATCAACGAAATACTTTCAGTTCCCTACCAACACATGAGGACCCACCGTTGAATATAAATGAATAATTTACTTGCCTGCAATAATGTATCATTAAGGCATCTGAGTAATTCGACACCCGGTATCATACCTTAAAATGTGACCAAATAAACGCATCGGTTCCCTATTGCTTGGTTACTGGAATGTACTCTGATTAAAAGGAGTCACTATTTTAACAAGATGCCAAACTTGATCGACCAGGCCATCGTGAACCTTTTTATCTTTATAACTACAGATTCGACTTCCTCGTTGTATGAGTGGTTTTCGTACTTGCCTACCGATTCGGTAGTCCCGAGTTCGATTCACCGCTCTGCCAACGTGGAGTCAGAGAAATTTGTTGCTGGTGATAGAAATACATTTCTCGATTTACTGTGGTCCGGATCCAATATTAAGCTGTAGGTCCCGTTGCTGAGTAACCAACTGGTTCCTAGCCACGTACAAATATCTAATCCTTCGGGCCAGCCTAGGAGAGCTGTTATTCAGCTTAGTGGTCTGGTTAAACTAAGAACTACTTAACTTGCGGTAAAAGTATGCGTTAACAGACTTCTCCTTTTAGTAGATGACAGACCTCTTCTTAAAAGTAAGTGGTAGTTAGCTGACCCTGGAAATACATGAGAAGGGAGAAAACCCCTTAAAGATTCTTCTCACGTTCCAAAATCTTAATCTTGGTCAGTGTCTCTACTTCGGGATTTTCAGGGTGCGACCAAATCTCCAGCGTTGAACCAATGGGCTGAAGGAAGGG
>NC_061097.1:30133081-30160581 GCF_015104395.2 Macrobrachium nipponense
GTGAGAGCTGTGTATTTCTGGTGATATAAGTTCACTCTCGACGTGGTTCGGAAGTCACGTCAAGCCGGTGGTCCCGTTGCTGAATAACCACTGGTTCCATGCAGCTTAAAAACACCATACAAACAAACTGATGATTACCCGGTTGAAGTACAATATGACTGAAGCAATGGGATGGATAAAAGAGTAGTTAGGACACACCTACAGAAATAAGAGGACTTTATGAGGATAGCGGAGAATACGAAGTAGGATTTGTGTGTCATTGACACAAAGAATTCATTATTGGCGCAGGATCATAGGAAAGAATAAGCGCAGGACCTGCTGTGATAGTGAAATGAAGATTTAGTGAACGAAAAGACTTTATTTGAAGATCACTTGAAGAGAGAAGAGGTCGAGTCGCGGGATATAAGCAAATAGATAGATAAATAAGATAGATAGATATAGATAGAGAGATAGAGAGAGAGAGAGAGAGAGAGAGATGAGAGAGAGAGAGAGAGCGAGAGAGAGAGAGGAGACGGAGAATTTCGTGCCTAGCTGGAATTACAGGAACTTCATTTCGGAGCAACTTTTTTCATTCGTACTCTTTACGCGAAACTCATGCAAGCAAAAAGCCCAGTAATGCCACATTCGCGTTCACTTTTCGACTTTATTTCTTTACCTAATTACTTTCTCATACTTTTCAGAGGCAGCGCATTGTAAAATTTAATAGCGCTTATTTTACACACACACACACATGTATATATATATATATATATATATATATATATATATGTATACATATATATATATATAATATATATATATATATATATATATATATATATATATATATTTATATTATATATATATATATATATATATATATATATATATATATATATATATATATATATATGTATATATATATATATATATATATATATATATATATATATATATATATATATATATATATATATATATATATATATATATATATACAAGGTGTCCATAAAGTCCCAGTACAATTGTACGTATTATTACCTATAATGGTACTGGGACTTTATGGACACCCTATATATATGAATGGATATTTATCACCTTCTGTGGCATTTGACACACACAAAAGTTAAAGCTACAAATTGTATTTAATACCCAATTCGCTTTAAGTCGGTAGAACGAATTGGATATTAAATGAGATATGCAGCGTAATGCTGTATATAATATGTATGAATTTATTTTATTTATATTTATATTTATATATTTATATATATGTGTGGTGTCGCCACTAATCAATTCCCATAGTTAGCCTCTGAAGGATAATCCTAATGAACAGATGAGCTCAAAACACCAGACCAAGTTTTGCGTGTTTTGGTCATACCCAATGTACCTTAGCTTCAGGGCAAAATTTTTTATAGGAAATCCAGCCCCAGGGCCTCTCTGTGGCGTATACAAAAAGAGGATTCCTTGGGTTGCATTACACCAGGTACCCAATAATTGCCACAAGGGGTTTTAATGCAACAGTCTATGAAAATAAAATCCGAGTGTATATTGTGGGTCCTCCCCCCGGGGGACTGTAAGGGAGACTTGACACAGCCACCCACCTCTTGCAAACCTGTTTGTCCGCCACGGGGGCTGGGTGTGTGGAGGAATGGGAGGGTAGGGATGACATCCACCCGCCTCTTGCAAACCTTTTTGTCCCCCACGGGCTGCGGTAACAGGAGGGTAGGGATGACATCCACCCTCTTGTAAACCTGTTTGTCCGCCCTATGGTTGTGCGGTTGTGAACCTTTTCATCCCCACCCCACCCCGGATTGGGGCGGGGTAGGTGGGGAACGGGAGGGTAGGAAGCCATCCACCCTCCTCCTGCAAACCTGTTGACACCCAGGGTTGGGGCAGGGTAGGTAGGAGATCGGAATGGTAGGTGGAGACATGGGCACATCCACCCTCCTTCCCCTCAATTACCGGAACCTCTGAACTACGAGACCCACCCCTTTTGATACCCAACTGAGTGAATTAAAGAATTATTTTTTACACACTAAATTTTAATGTTACATGACATGGAAATAGAACTTTCTGACTACCCTTCGTGGTTAAATACGAGAATAAATAGGTCATCTCGATTAAGTCTCTCTTGAAATAATTTTCTTAATATTAAAATGGTCCGAACAGTCGTGGCCTACAGCTACCCCATGAACAGCAAAACATAATAAATGATATTAAACGGTCCTTTCAGAGAATGAAGGCATGACAGGAAAAGTTCTTTTATCGGTTGTGGGAAATTGGTTGGTGGACGGGGAAGAATGGAAAGAGGCTTCTCCACCACTTTCCATATGCAATAAAATTTCGAAAGTTGATACAAACTGCCTGGTTACTGCATATGTCAGCTAA
Source organism: Macrobrachium nipponense (assembly GCF_015104395.2). Classification (NCBI taxonomy): domain Eukaryota; kingdom Metazoa; phylum Arthropoda; class Malacostraca; order Decapoda; family Palaemonidae; genus Macrobrachium; species Macrobrachium nipponense. The sequence goes on from NC_061097.1 coordinate 30,135,449, forward strand.
AAACGGTCGAATTTCTAACTGACATAATTCTTTTTTTAACTATGCAAAACAGTTTTGTCGCAGTTTCTGCAAGAATTTTATATCAATAAGAATTTTTTTTATAATCATTTGCAGCTATGATGGGATGGCTAAAAGATAGTCACAAATGGGCACTGAAGTATCATATTTTTATGAAGTAACGTACAAGGTGGAAATAGCTGACGTTTGAACGAGATCCCAATGGAAAAACCTCACAGACGCATCGTGGACTTACTTGATGCTGGAGATGTCAGAGGGAGGAGTATAAGACTTAAGTCAAAGACTAAGCGCTGGGACCTATGAGGTCATTCAGCGCTGAAAAGAAAATTGAGATTAATTGAGGTTTGAAAAGTAACAGGAGGAATACCTCAAAGCAGTTGCACAATGAATCAATCGTTAGGAGAGGGTGGAAAGTAAGATGGAAGAAAGAGAATATGAAAGGAGATACAGTAAAAGGAATGAAAGGGTATACAACTAAGGGCCGAAGGGTCGCTACAAAGAACCTCAAGTAATGCCTACAGAGCACCACGTGAGGTACACTGGCGGCACTACCCCTCTACAGGTCAGATGTTGGAGGACTGGAGAAAAACGCCCGTGCCCAATAATAGTTTGAGCAGAAAATGCCCTTCCTTCCGCCCATTGGTTCAACGCAGGAGATTTGGTCGCACCCTGAAAATCCCGAAGTAGAGACACTGACCAAGATGAAGATTTTGGAACGTGAGAAGAATCTTTAAGGGATTTTCTCCCTTCTCATGTATTTCCAGGGTCAGCTAACTACCACTTACTTTTAAGAAGAGGTCTGTCATCTACTAAAAGGAGAAGTCTGTTAACGCATACTTTTACCGCAAGTTAAGTAGTTCTTAGTTTAACCAGACCACTAAGCTGAATAACAGCTCTCCTAGGGCTGGCCCGAAGGATTAGATATTTGTACGTGGCTAGGAACCAGTTGGTTACTCAGCAACGGGACCTACAGCTTAATATTGGATCCGGACCACAGTAAATCGAGAAATTTATTTCTATCACCAGCAACAAATTTCTCTGACTCCACGTTGGCAGAGCGGTGAATCGAACTCGGGACTACCGAATCGGTAGGCAAGTACGAAAACCACTCATACAACGAGGAAGTCGAATCAGTAGTTATAAAGATAAAAAGGTTCACGATGGCCTGGTCGATCAAGTTTGGCATCTTGTTAAAATAGTGACTCCTTTTAATCAGAGTACATTCCAGTAACCAAGCAATAGGGAACCGATGCGTTTATTTGGTCACATTTTAAGGTATGATACCGGGTGTCGAATTACTCAGATGCCTTAATGATACATTATTGCAGGCAAGTAAATTATTCATTTATATTCCAACGGTTGGGTCCTCATGTGTTGGTAGGGAACTGAAAGTATTTCGTTGATAGGTATCTTCGTTTGCACTACGGATAATTAATATCTTATTTAACAGTTTCTCTTTTAAGCAACTTTGCATTAAAAGGATGAGTAGAGTACCACATTTCTGTTGTCTGAAGAAGAAGAAGAAGAAGAAGAAAAAGAAGAAGAAGAGGAAGAAGAAGAAGTAAAAAGAGAGGGAGAGACAGATTCTTCAGAAAATTAATTGTACCGTTCAGGAAGATAAACGGACCTAGCCTGAAATCTAGAAGAATGTGCAGCTTCAAGATGCAGCCCCTTTTTTTTCTGGATGGGCCAGAAGATTAAACTTAGCAGAAGGGACATGATCTTTTAAAGAGGATGGATGCTGAAAGATAACTGAGAGAGAGAGAGAGAGAGAGAGAGAGAGAGAGAGAGAGAGAGAGAGAGAGAGAGAGAGAGAGAGAGAGAGAGAGAGAGAGAGAGGCGCTCTGACATTTGCAATGAAAACTGAAAATCTGAGGAAGTGAGAATAGGGAGTCATCGAATGGATGGTATTGGCGCGGATTGCCAGTCAAGCAAATGATAAGATATGTAAAGGGACGATTCTGAAGAGAGTATTGGAGAACATAAAGATTAACAAGTAAAAATTGCGCCGAAGTTTCATCGGCGAAATCGAGTTTTCTGTACAGCATATAATTTAGGCCCCCGAAAATACATCATCCGGTGGTCTCTGTATTATGCTGTGTGGGCCGCGGCCAATCAACTTTAACCACGGACCCGGTGATGGACTGTCCTATATCGTTGCCAGACGCACGATTATGACTAACTTTCACCTTAAATAAAATAAAAACTACTGAGGCTAGAGGGCTGTAATTTGGTATGTTAGATGATTTGAAGGTGGATGACCAACATATCAATTTGTAGGGCTCTGGCCTCGGTAGTTCCTAAGATCTGAGGGCGGAGAGGAAAAGTGCGGACGGACGGAGACATAGCCATCTCGATAGTTCTCTTTCACAGAAAGTTAAACAGAGGACCTGAATAGATGCCTTTCTAATTCAATATCGGAGTTGTTATCATTTCAATATCAGGTTTCCAACCTTTACCGAAAACGGCTTCGCAAAGTGACAGAAAGACGAGAAGAGATACAGAACGAGCATATTTCAGATGATATTGAAGAATATGTCCTGGAATTAAAACCAAAATCGTTCCATTGATGAGGTAGACAACCTTATTCTTTCCAGAAACGTTGATTTTTATGTTCTGATGTACTTTGCACACTCGGCAAGGAAAGTTAAGATACAGTTTTTTTTAAATCTTCGGACATATATTGTTCAATAATGCCACACCTGGCAACTCTTGAAAGGGGGCGGAGCTTCAAAATCATAGCGTTTGTTGCTTTCTAGATTTCCATCAACTTTACACCATAAAGATTCTGTTGAGGTCCTATAATCATTTATACTTGAATGTGGAAATAGGCTCTATATTATTCGTTAATGTTCGTTTGGTAACGTCAGTTCAGGGTAGAATATCGATCATCCTTTTAAAAACAATACTGTGAAACCTTATTTATAAGTAATGTTTGACACTAAAACTGACGTAAAATTCATACGTAATTAAAGACGGATCTTAAACAATGAGAGAAAGGGTTTTAAAATTTGGGCAGTACTTGTGGAAATCGTGAGGAACAATACAGTAAAGAATGAAATATTATGACGATGGAGAGAGAGCGCGCGCAAGCAAAGGCCTATCGATAGAGATACTTAATTCAGTATATTTACTTTGAGAGATTAAGTGATAATATTTTTTCAAATGTTTTTTAAAAGTGGGGAGAGAGAGAGAGAGAGAGAGAGAGAGAGAGAGAGAGAGAGAGAGAGAGAGATGATGGGGAAAGAAGCTGGAAGAGAGGAAGAGAGAGAGAGAGAGCGCGCAAGCATAGGCTTATCTATAGAGATACCTGATTCATTATATTTACTTTGAGAGATTGAGTTATAATATTTTTTTCAAATGTTTTTTAAAAGTGGGGAGAGAGAGAGAGAGAGAGAGAGAGAGAGAGGAGCAAAATCTGCTCAAGTGAAAGCTTAGACCTATTTATAACTACTCAATTTCATTATATTTTCTTTGGGAGATTGAGTGGTAATATATATATTTTTAAATTGTTTTAGAAGTGGAGAGAGAGAGAGAGAGAGAGAGAGAGAGAGAGAGAGAGAATTGTGGTACTTGTGACGGGGGAAAGGCAGAAGAAAATATAATGAATTAAGTATCTCTATCGATAGGCCTATGCTTGCGCGATATGATATGGCTGCCAAGATCGTGCTGCACTATGCTAGATAAAATTTGAAGGATCATAATATTCAAGTTAATTCTCTAAGAAATTCATACCCTAATCTTGATTACATTCGACAGTTGCCGTAGGTAGCATTCAAAGATTGTAAAAAGACGCGGAAAATTTTAGACACAGGTTGCGGTCATTCTTGCTCTCTTGATATTATAGTCTTTTCTTTTGAAAATCGGGTTTCATCCACAAATCATTCACGAAAAAAAACTGTTAGTAAAAATATTTATTACCACAAATAACTCAATATGTATTGCACAGGCAAATAAAGTTTTATATCGTGGGAGATCTTTCAGCCTCGCGGCAAAGAAATGCAGTCGTGTAGGGCTGTAGGCTACTACGAACTGCTTTGTAATGGGAGCATATAGCCAGAAAATCTTTGAGCTGACATGCTACTTTAACCTTGATTAAGATTTATGCTTAAAGACAGTAGTTTTGTAAACAGCAACTAGCATTCGATCCATGTCAACGTCAAAGTAATCAAAGTGTGAAATCCGTTACGTTAGCCAGTATCCTCACATCATAGAAAACGCTCTTGTGGATGCAACTAGATTTGTTCAACCTACCTTAGCCGTCGCAACATTGAATACCATTGACGTCCGCTAACTTTAATCGCTTTGGAATACAAACATAAGTTTGTAGAAACTAAAATAATTGCATTCACCACTTATGATGATGGAATATATCCCCGTTCATGAAGCAAAACGAGTAAATATTGTCGTCGTGATACATCGTACTAAAATCAGAAATTCACATTCTTTCTACCAGATCTCTATGAACGAATCCATCTGAGAAATTCCAATTACTTCGGACATATATCAATGTTTTTAAGTATATGAACGGGTTTTTTTGTTTTTGCAGTTTTAACTTATGATATATTTGTAGTATATTTTCATATTCTAGAGTAAATTTAGCGATATTATGTCTTTTCAGTAAAAACAAATGGGAAATTGGATGAACGAAAGTTAATGAAAACTGTATCTTCAGTTTTCTTGTCGAGTGTACAGTGGTAATTAAAACGGGTAAATTCATATATACAAAAACAAAAACCTCCTGTGACAACAAGACTATTCAAAATCCGACACATTCATTATACCAATTATTTTCCATCATGCTTATGTTTTCGTTATATTAAACATCCTTTTTCATTGAACAAACTTTCGGCCACGGTAATATGTCAGTTATGACGTCAAGATTTAATATTTGCAGTTCTGGACACATTCATGTATTCTTTTTTTATCTGACAACTAATGGATATATCTTTCATTTACCTTAACTCAGTCCAATTAGCTCAAATAAAATATAAAAGTGAAATAAACAACAGCTATAAGTGCACTAAGAATTTATATTGTAATGAGGAAAAATATAAAGAGCCAGGTAATGAACAGGAGTAGAAATGAAAACGGTAGATAAGAGTATACATAGTGAAGACATCTATCATTTCTCTTTATTACATTCGCGTGCCTAATTGTACACGTTGAGAGAGAGAGAGAGAGAGAGAGAGAGTTAGAAAATAAATAGTTTCATACGTGATTTCCAAAGTAACATTTCATGACGTAAAGCTAGTAAGATTTGGCTCAGATTAAAACATTATTTCATAAATATCAGCTCTTGTAAGTTTTTGGGGCAGACTCCATGCCCCCATGAATCAGGTTGTTCCTTAGTGTTCTTGCCTCAGACGCCCGTTTATTCTTTATATCGGACAAATCAAAGCCCCTTGGTCTCCTTACCATTCAGTCCAAACACACAATTGGCTTAAATGAAGCTGACAATAACTTTCCTTTCGATGACTGAAAGAAATATGACACTGGAGATGGTTTTGTTACACATTTGTTAAACATCACACAAAAGTCATCTGCATTTTTAGGCTTGGTGGTTTCCACGCCCACACTTCCAGCATAAAGACAGCAAATAAACTTTCATTTTCTTCTTTTTCCTGTTGAGTCCGAGAGCCGTATTACTCAGACAATCTCGTATTGTGTCTCAATGGTTGGGAGGAATTCTTTGGAAAAAAAAAAAAAAAAGTCACATCTGCTCGCCACTGCATTTTTTGGCCTCTTCAGCTAATGACTAATGATGCATGTCACTGATGAAAAGCCCTTTCAGTACGATAGGAGGTAGAGTCCATTCTCTCTCTCTCTCTCTCTCTCTCTCTCTCTCTCTCTCTCTCTCTCTCTCTGTGTGGTTGTGTCATTCTGATAATTATTCTGGTTATATTAAGAGGCTTCATTCATTGATTCGCCCACATAGGATTCAGTTTGACATTATTACAAATGTGTAAATCGTTAGATAACGTGGTATTTCTGATACAGACTGTCCACAATTTGATGGAATGTCTGTCTATTGCATTACAGCAAACAGATTTAAAACTGATTTTGAAGATAGGGAGAAGCCTCATACATATAGTGTTAAAAAGTTATTTTACTTTTCCTTTTTCCCCTTTTTTGTTTTCTGTAAAGAAAGAAAACTATTGTTATGGCTATTTGTCTGTCCGTCCTCACTTTTTTTGTCCCGCCTCAGATCTTAAAATCACCCACCCTCCAATCATCAAAAGGTCCGAATTGCAGCCCTCTAGCCTCAATAGTTTTAATTTTACTTAAAACTATCGTTAGAATTGATGTTGCGTATGGCACCGCTATAAGGCCTAACAACACAGCCCACCAATGGGCCTTGGCTGAAAGTTTCATGGGCCGCGCGTGGTAGTTTCTTGGGCCGTGGCTGGGAGTTTCATACATTATACGCTATACAGAAAATGCGATCGCGCCGAAGCATTTTTTACTTGTTTCTTTTTACTAATGAAACCTGCCGAGGTTTCTTTTCAAATGAGCGAGGACCTCGACGATAGTATATATGTCGGAGGCAGCGTTAACCAGTAGGGCTCGTACTCTGCAATTATTAATTAGCTTGCCTACAGAGCCACGTATTTTTAATAGATAAAACAGAGAAACATTTTTGGTGATTTTTTATAAAAGATAAATAGAAATGCCATGAATTAAACGGACTAATGCAAAATGATGCAGAACATCACAAATTTTATCTACAATTCAGCGTCTCCCTTCCTTTCCTTTCTTGTCGTTGCAATCAATTTTGCATAAGTGGTGACGTAAGCATCAGGTGTGGTAAAAGGTCTTTTATTGCAAAAATAATAGTATAACAGTCCTCTGACCAAATCGTTGAAACGTATTAGTGTGTGTTAGCTATTATTTTTACTTTCATTCATTTTTAAGGGACCGTTAGAAAATGGCAAAATCGCGTAGGACAGAACAAGTACGAACTATTATCTGGCTTCCCAATAATCCGCAGATAGTCTGTTGCTTGCAAGACAAGAACTCAGTTCTCCGAGAGGTTTGTTTTTTCATTCTCGCTTTCACTTACAGGTCGTGGAATTTGCAGAGGCCGTTTGCATTTTGCAGTCGTATAACTTGTCTTTTTGAAGAGGCTGATCAGCCATTTGGGGAAAGAATCCTCTCGAGTGGCACTTCTCTTGCTGATGAAGGACGTTTGAGAAACGCCATAACGGTCTTCGTCCATTTTCAAAATTTACAAAAACTGTTATTTTTGGACGGTCTCCGGCCCCTTTCGAAGTATTTAAAACTACACCTTTTCGAAATATAGGTATATGATTATATACAATAAACTGGAAATCTTTTACAAATATTATTGATGTGGGCATTGAAATGATTACATCAGAAAAATCCTCCCACCTCTTCCCTCTCCGTCCATTCTACCATTAGAGACGATGACCTCATCGCTTATGGAAAACACTTCGCGAGACGCCCTCCAACAGACGATGAGATCTTGAAAGGTGGTGGGGATGGGCGAAGTGATCATTAGGCCTCCCCCCCTCCCCCCCTTTTTTTTTAGTTCCTCCAATTTCTCTCTCCCGGCTATTTCTTGCTCTCCGTTCATAACCATCAACTTCCTTCTCTAGTTTCCTTCAAGCGTTTTTTTTTAATCTTTTTTTTTTTCACCAATGGTCTCTCACCGTTAGGTTTCTCTCAGCCTCCTCCTTTCGCTCCTTTCCTCACTAATGCCTGGAACACGGAGTCGTTTTCTCACGCCTCACTAGTCATATTTTTTCACTCCTTCCCTTTTCCTTTTAATGCGGACGAAGGACAAAGCTCTCTGCTAAAGATGAGGGAATCATATTGCCTGAATTCACTTAAAAATATAACTCTTAATAGTCATTCAATATCGGGTTAACTTTATTTCCAAAGTGACAAGTTCCAAATATTGCTTTGATCCCATTAAAACGAAATATACAATTTCGAAAAATCAATAACGAAGTAGACTAGTGTAGTCCATTCCCTTTTCATCTCAGAGTCTAAAGTAGGGCCATTACAAGTTTTTCTTTTTCTTTTGTGTGTGTGTGTGTCTGTGTGGATGGTTTCCTTGCATAGCAGTCTCCTGGGACACAGGAAGCGTTTTGGTGGCCATCAACTGTACTTTCGCTGTGTTTATGCCTCATGGGTAATATGACATGCCTCTCTCTCTCTCTCTCTCTCTCTCTCTCTCTCTCTTTTGGGTAATGATAGGACCTCTCTTTCTCTCTCAGGCGTGTCTAATGCTTGCGCGGGAGAACTGCATAAAAGAGAGAGAGAGAGAGAGAATATATTCGTAATCAGGAAAAGTATTACCGCAGATGAGAACATTACAGGAGTTAAAAGAGTAAAAATAGTGTTAATGCTAAAACTATTAAATATTGAGCTTCAGTAAACTAAAATAAGAAATGATTCGTTTTTTGGAATCCAAAAAGTTCTAGTCCCGAACTGCAATCGACGCAGTTACAACAAACACGGTCTTACAAATTTGAAGGAATTTTTTACCATTGATCTCTGAGGTGGGGGGGAGGGCGGCGGTTAGCGCGGTCAGTGCAACTCATGGGGTGTACCGTAGGCATTACTTAAGGTTCATTGCAACGTCCATTCGGGCTCTAGCTGCAACCCCTTTCATTCCTTTTACTGTACCTCTGTTCAAATTCTCTTTCCTCCATCTTACCTTCCATCCTCTCCTAATAATTGATTCGTAGTACTACTGCGAGGTTATCCACCTGTTACGCCTTTCAAACCTTTCTACTGTCAATTTTCGTTTCAGCGCTCAATGACCTCATTGGTCCCAGTGCTTGGCCTTTGGCTTAAATTCTGTATATTCGTAGGAGTATCATACAAATAAAACATTTCATATCATCGCATTTACCTTCAGTTACGAAAAAACTGAGAGAAAATCAGATTAAATTAGGTTGACAAGAGCCACCGCGACTCCTACTGAGACTAAACGATTACAGATATTTAAGTGAGTAAGAACCCCTTTATCAGTCTGTGCATTTAATACTGAACAACAATTAACCTTCTAACTCCCTCGGTCTTTCCTTCCTTTTGGAAACGCTAACATCAGTTGATGCCTTTTTTACTCTTGAGATCCGTCACTACATAAAAGCCTTAACCGTCAATAGCCATGTTGTCTATAGGTACTATGCTTACTAAGATATTTTACATACATACATACATACATATATATATATATATATTATATATATATATATATATATATTAATATATATATATATATATACACACACATAGAGCGCCTCAGTGGCGTGCTTGGTATGGTCTAATGCCTACCACCTCGGTGGCCGCGATTCGATTCTCGGGTATTCCATTGAGGAATGAGAGATGTGTATTTCTGGTGATAGAAGTTACACTCTCGACGTGGTTCGGTGGTTCGGAAGTCACATAAAGCCGTCGGTCCCATTGCTGAGTAACCACTAGTTCCATGCAACGTAAAAACACCATACAAACAAACATACATATACATACCTAGCCTTATGGTCGTTGAATCGTATGAACTACTCCTGAAAAATATCCTCCCTGTTTTGGTCTCTTTATTTGCAGTAACATTTCTGTTGATTCCTCCAGTTAACCGCCCTCCCGCCCCCCCCCCCCCCCCTCCCCCTTCGGTTTTTTCCTTCCAAACACTTTCTTCCCTCGTTTCCCCACCTGGCAAACAATTGCCTTCACAAAACACCCGCTATATTAGTCCCGAGTAATTCCAGGAGACGAATTTATGAACTTTTCGCCTTAGACTTGCCACGAACTATTACTGAATAAGTAAACACAGCTAAGGCTTCATGATGCCATACCTTTTGTTCGGGTCTTAGCATTAACAGGAAACACATGTACCCTTGAAATTGCCGTCAGTTAAGTCCATAAGGAGGGTCCCAGTTTAACCAGGTATAAAATGAAATACCAGCCAAATAATTTATCAACATTCTGAGGACAAGAAAAATCTGTTGTAATTATAAAGGATTTATTTTACTCACCCTCTTTATTGCTTGATGGAAATCTTTGAAAACGAAACAATCAACAAAATGAACTCTTCCAAATGTATTATTGACCGTCCTGTTCCCCAAATCAGGATAAATCCTTTACAAGTTCAACCAAGTCCCTGATAAATCATCCTTTCCCCACTCATAAGATAATGCAGTTACACGCGAAGACATTATGTTTTCCCTTCCTCACAAGGCTCGTCTAATTAGCAAGACTTATCAGTTCCAGTGTGTATTACTTATACCCTCAGCCATCAGATGGTGACACTGTTTCTTTTATTGGTAGCAATTTGGTTCTCGTGGGTGGCGAGATAACATATGGCAGTTCATCATCCTTCTTAAATTTATCTAGGTCAGCAGATTGGTCGCTTCGGTTGCCAGTCTTCATTTTTGTCAGCTATTTGTTGATTTGTCCGTTTCTCCAGAAGTTATTAAACCTACTCCTGCTGTAACAGGTATCTTTTCTTGTCTTTTGGGATTATATCCAACCTCTTGTCTCCCAGCTGTTCATTTTTTGTCCTTCATAGATTGAAGTCCAAGACTAGATGTTAACTGACGTAATTACCGCAAATAAGAATATAATTCAAGTCAAGTACCTACTAGAGATGCTTTATCCTCTTCAACCCTTTGTTACAACATAATCTGAACTATTTCACATTTTACCGATTTATTTCGGTAAAGCCTCCCCCCTCCCCCCCAACCCTTCCCTCTTCGTCTCGATCTGGAACATTGGGAATGACTGGGGAATGAAGAGGAATCCTATCTTCTTACCACCTCCCTTTCCTTAAAAAACGAGCCAATTTAGATCCACTGAACAAACCGTGGGAGACAATGAAATGTCTTCAGCAGAGTTTGTCTGGAGCCATAAAGCGTCTTGAGGAAAGAGGAATGTCACAGCCAGATCGAGACGATTCCACAAGAGATGGAGTTGGAATGCAAGGAACGCGCTGGAGGCCGCAGGAGAGGCTGCAGTGCAGGTGAAAAAGCAGCGGCGAATGAATAAAAGAGTGGCATATAGGACGTGAGAAGGAGAGGAGAAAATAAAGATGATTTTCCCCATAAAAGAAGAAAGCAGAGAATACCCGGAGGCAGAATCAGCAGGATAGTATAAAAGACGATTATAGATATTTATATATATATATATTATATATATATATATATATATATATATATATATACATATATATATTATATATATATATATATATATATATATTTATTATATATATATATATATATATCTAATGTAGCCCGAAGTACTTGAGAATATCCTTCAATCCACGGTAGAAAGGTAAGTGAAACCAAAAAGGGACTTGGGAACAAGTACTTTTATTGGTATACTCTAACATTTTCAAGTTCACTTGAAAATGTAGAATATATACTACGGAAGTACTTGTTCCAAGTCCCTGTTTCACTTTCATTTCTACCGCGGGTTTAAGGATATATATATATATATATATATATATATATATATATATATATATATATATATATATATATATATATATGCTTAAAAAAATCACTGTAGATGCACGTGACTTCATAAAATAAGCGAATACCTCAGGAAATAATAGTAAAAATCCAAGCCGCTTTCGTCTTTACTCAGACATCGTCAAGGAGTTAATGAAGTACAATTGGAGATAAAGGTCTCAGGTACAAAACAAGATCAAGAATACCAGATGGTTAATTGTCAAAAGGGTAAAAATTAAAAGAGATAATCCAGGATTATCGGCTCATCACACGGTCACAAACCTAACCGAAACTACAAAGTATCTTTACAGTCCAAAACATGTAAAACTGAACATATTAATTTTGTTGCTTATATTTATCTACAACTTTTTCATAATGAAAGCATCAAGTTTAAATAAACCAAGACTTAAATTTAGAACATTTCTATTATTTGACTTGATGAAACAAGATTCAATAATATTACTTTTAAACTGTGTCATTACAGGGATTAAGGCTCTTGCTTGACTCCAGTTAATAGGATGGTCTAAATCTCTCATATGTACGAATAATGCATTTGATGTTTGCCCAGTTCTCACAGAATATTGATGTTGCTTGAAACGTTGTGAAAGAGATTTACCGGTCTGTCCGTAATAGACTTTATCACACTTTTTGCAAGGAATTTCCTATATGCAGCCTGGAAGATCTTTAGAAGAATTTTTTATTATTAAACTCTTGACATTAATATTACTGAAAATAACATTTATGTTAAATAGCTTTAAAATTCTAGGAATATCTAAAAACCTTTCATCTTAGCGGGTAATTTTGAGAATGTTATGCTTACTAAATTCAAGTTTGTCATTAGTTGAATAAAATGTTTTTCTAGCTCTTTTCCATGCCACATCTATAAAAGTCCTTGGGTATTTAAGTTTCAATGCAATATCATAAATAGTTTTAATTTCAGCGTCAATAAACTGCGGGCTACAGACATGTAAAGCCCTTAAGAACATCCCAGAAAAAACAGAATTTAACATTTTGATGGTGATTGGAGTAGTAATGAACAAAAGAGGCAATGTTAGTTGATTTTCGAAAGACTGAAAAGGTGGAATTTCTATCATTTCTATGGACAGTTACATCAAGAAAATTCAAATTACAATTTCTTTCTTCCTCTACAGTAATTTTATAGAAGAAGGGACTAAATTATTGAGATTATTTAGGAATTCTGGAGATTTTCGTGAACTGGCCAAATACAGAAGATATCATCCACATATCTAAACCAAATAACTTTTGGAGCAAAATTCTTGGTAAGAGTTTTGTCTCTAAAAAATTCCATGTAAATATTGCAATAAGGACAGGAGATAAGGGATTACCCATAGCCATGCCAAACTTTTGTACAAAAAATTCCCCATTAAAACAAAATTTACTATCTTTGATACATAACCTTATGAGACTAATGAGGTTTGCTACACTTAGGGGAATGTCATGACGTTCTAATTCCTCCTCCAAATATTCTAGTAAGTCATCTACAGGCACTTTTGTAAATAAAGAGACAACATCAAAACTAACCATATTAAAATCAAAATTCAAATTTAAACTATTCAATTAATTTTAAAATCAACATTCTTTTTAACATTCGTGTTAGAAATGTTTTCCTACCAAAGGAGTAAGAATTTTTACAAGCCATTTAGATAAATTATACGTAACTGAGCCCACTGAACTAATGATTGGTCTGATAGGGTTATTGATTTTGTGTGTCTTGACTAAACCATACATATAAGGTAGGGAGGCGCATTGCGGTGTAAACTGTTTAATAAATGGTCAAAGCCCTTCAAAATGGATTTAATTTGTTTATTAAAATGGGAGTTCACTGTCTGTGTAGGGTCAGACCTCCAGTTTCGTATAAGTATCAGTATCATTTAGCAATGTCTTTTATTTTACTTATATAGTCACTTTTATTCATTATTACCACTGCATTAGATTTATCTGCTTTTGTCACTTTCACTGTTTCATCTTCTCTAATTTTCTTAAAAGCCTGGAGAAATCTCACGGGTACATTAGGGGGAGAAGGTTTACTCATAGCCCCATACACAATACCTTTACAAACATTGATATCATCAGGGCATAGGTTTTGATTAAATTTTTCTAAATAACAAAAGGATTTTGAGATGTCGACACAGCCAAGGTTACCATTAAATACACCAAAGCTTAACCCATATCCCAAAAGCCGCTGTCGTAGCACTATCCACTGGTTTGTCTGATAAATTAATCATGAAGTCCACGTTGGCATGCTTAGTCCAGTCGCTTTCAGCAATAAGATTTTTCAACTTGACTTGAAGCTTCCTTTCAAGACGGTTGCAGCACTTTCTTAATTTTCCGTAGCAATAATCCAGCATCCGATTCTTCCAATCGACAGGAACCGTCTGATTAAAGCATACCGTCTGCTTCTAAGTGTACGAAACGCATCATCTACTTCCACTTTTGTGATGTCGATGTGTTTCTGAAGTATGATGCGTTGAAACTCGTCGAAAGGTCGCTATGCTAGACGAAGAATTCTCACTGGTAAAATTGACTTGGGCATCACTTGCTCGTTCATACACTTCCGTAGAAAGTTGAGTCGGAGTTTCAGTTTGTGAGCGATGATAAGAGCATTACAGAAAGATGTCACGAATAGAACAAGGCTCGGAAAATTCAAAGAAAAGGCGTAGAAGTTGCGTGTGGTGTCCATTATGCTTAAAAAATCACTGTAGATGCACGTGACTTCATAAATAAGCGAATACCACCCTTATCTCCTGTCCTTAGCAATATTTACATGGAATGTTCGAGACAAAACTCTTACCAAGAATTTTGCCCCAAAAAGTTATTTGGTTTAGATATGTGGATGATATCTTCTGTATTTGGCCAGTTCACGAAAATCTCCAGGAATTCCTTAATAATCTCAATAATTTAGTCCCTTCTATAAAATTTACTGTAGAGGAGAGAGAAATTGTAATTTGAATTTTCTTGATGTAACTGTCCATAGAAATGATAGAAATTCCACCTTTTCAGTCTTTCGAAAATCAACTAACATTGCCTCTTTTGTTCATTATTACTCCAATCACCATCAAAATGTTAAATTCTCTGTTTTTTCTGGGATGTTCTTAAGGGCTTTACGCGTCTGTAGCCCGCAGTTTATTGACGCTGAAATTAAAACTATTTATGATATTGCATTGAAACTTAAATACCCAAGGACTTTTATAGATGTTGGCATGGAAAAGAGCTAGAAAAACATTTTATTCAACTAATGACAAACTTGAATTTTAGTAAGCATAACATTCTAAAAATTAACCGATATTATTGAGAAAGGTTTTTAGATATTCCTAGAATTTTAAAGCTATTTAACATAAATGTTATTTTCAGTAATATTAATGTCAAGAGTTTAATAATAAAAAATTCTTCTAAAGATCTTCCAGGCTGCATATAGGAAATTCCTTGCAAAAAGTGTGATAAAGTCTATTACGGACAGACCGGTAAATCTCTTTCACAACGTCTCAAGCAACATCAATATTCTGTGAGAACTGGGCAAATATCGAATGCATCGTTCGTACATATGAGAGATTTAGACCATCCTATTAACTGGAGTCAAGCAAGCCAAGAGCCTTAATCCCATGTAATGAAACAGTTAAAAGGAATATTATTGAATCTTGTTTCATCAAGTCAAATAACAGAAAAGTTCTAAATTTAAGTCTTGGTTTATTTAAACTTGATGCTTTCATTATGAAAAAAGTTGTAGATAAATATAAACAACAAAATTAATATATTCAGTTTTTACATGTTTTGGACTGTAAAGATACTTTGTAGTTTCGGTTAGGTTTGTGACCGTGTGATATCCGATAATCCTGGATTATCTCTTTTAATTTTTACCCTTTTGACAATTAACCATCTGGTATTCTTGATCTTGGTTTTGTACCTGAGACCTTTATCTCCAGTTGTACTTCATTAACTCCTTGACGATGTCTGAGTAAAGACGAAAGCGCTTGGATTTCTGACTATTATTTTTTCCTCGTGGTATTCGCTTAGTATATATATATATATATATTTTATATATATATAATATATTATATGTTTAAAAATATCACAGTAGATGCACGGGACTTCATTATATAAGCGAATTCCACAGGAAAATATCAGGCAGAAATCCGTACCAACACTTACACCTTTATTGAGGAATTGTCGAGGCACAATATATATATATATATATATATATATATATATATATATATATATATATATATATATATATATATATATATATATATATTATATGTTTAAAATATCACAGTAGATGCACGGGACTTCAATTATATAAGCGAATTCCACAGGAAAATATCAGGCAGAAATCGTACCCAACCACTTACACCTTTATTGGAGGAATTGTCGAGGCACAATGCCTCAATAAAAGCGAAAGCGCTTGGTACGAATTTCTTCCTGTTATTTTCCTGTGGCATTAGCTATATACATTATATATATATAATATATATATATATATATATATATATATATATATATATATATATATATAATATGAATGTCTTAATGTATCGAAGATAAGCAGGCCTATTTAAGCAAAATACACACTTTATAAACATATATTTGGACCGCCAAGAAGTGAAGCATGTTACCAGATATTTTTCCATGCACTCTGGTGATATTAAAATGTTACAACCTACTGGTTTATATAATGGGTACTTATAAATGCTTCACCAAATCGAACAACAATTAACCAAAATGAAAGACCTCCTTCATGCTCCTTTGGAATCCTATGGGGAATGAAATTTCGAAGAAATGTGATTAGATTGGTGCCAATTCACAAAATGTAGCAAACCCCTCAGTGGCGTGATCGGTATGGTATTGGTCTGCCACCTCTGTGGCCGCGAGTTCGATTCTCGGGCATTCCACTGACGGGTGAGAGATGTGTATTTCTGGTGATAGAAGTTCACTCTCGACGTGGTTCGGAAGTCACGTGAAGTCGTTGGTCCCGTTGTTAAATAACCTCTGGTTCTCTGGTTCCATACAACGTAAAAACACCATGCAAACAAAACCAAATGTAGCATTGTTATCTGGTGTCTGAGATTTGACTATTTTCAGTGCTCGTCACAGCTATGTTTTGATGCTTGCAAAATATTTCACTACTTGAAACTATCAGAACTTTGGAGGTGTATGAGCTCAAAATTATCAATACCGACGGAGGCTACTTTTGGGTATAACCCCTGGTTTAGTGACAGTTAGATATCCAAGAACCTCTGACCCAGATTTCATCAGCGTGGTTCGTACGTAACAAGACACTTAACCCATCCCCGGGTATAGTGGCAGTTTCGCCATTTAATTTTGAATTTAAGCGTCCTTTTACACGGGCACATAATATCAGTTATGCGGAGGTCGCTACTCTTTTTATCGCTTGCGTTGTTTCTTTACATCTGGGATGTAAAACACGATGACATCCTGTAACCTTATTCTTAAAATGCTTTCATTTGTTACCCAGATAACAGCAATATGTTGTCGGGTCCCATTAAGATAATTAGATTATAGAATGCAAGCATACTTACCTATTGACAACATTGTTGTTGTGAAGGAAAGGGCAGATTATTCTACTGTTTGGAGAGCTGGGATTAAGTAATAACAAAATGTTGGGCACAGCATGCATGTGTTAAAAAGGAATTAAAGTTTCCTGCGAAGTAATGATGTTGATGAGAAGCCACAGCTCCCAGAAAAAGTTGTCTCAAAAGAAATTGCAAAGATGACCTGAGATTGAAATAAAAAGATTTGCAATATTTCAGCCACCAGTGAGTTCCTCGTTGGATGAGTCGGTTACATGCTCGACTGCTGATCTGAGGGCCTGGGTTCGATTCCCCGCTCTGCCAACAATGAATCGGAGGAATTTATTTCTGGTGATAAAAATCAATTTCTCGATGTAATGTGGTTCGGATCCCACAATAAGCTGTAGGTCCCGTTGGTTCATAGCCACGTAAAAATATCTAATCCTTCGGGCCAGCTCTAGGATAGCTGATGATCTGCACAGTGGTCTGGTTAAACTAAGACACACTTAACTTTTGAGCGACCTACTAAAGTAGAACGAATGTCGCCAATAGTTATACTGTAATATATATAACAATAAATAAACAAGGCACGGAGAGAGAGAGAGAGAGAGAGAGAATCAGATATTTGTGGAAAAACTGAATTAGTAGTTGTTAAGCGTTACAAGAGGTGTTAACAAAGTTTAATTGACAATCATGGTTGAGCTCCTGGGGCTTCGACATTCATGTTTGGGGGCGGTTACACATTCGTTAGGTTTCTCAAGCTGTGTTTGTTTGTTTGTTTTTTATTTATTTTTTTACGAATCTTATTTATTAGTTGTCACAAAGTTATAATCGTTGTTATGTACTATTACGATGTGCATTTAGTTACCCAGTTTAATCCTACATTTCCTTTGATTAAGTTCTTTCCAAAGCCTTTGCTTTTTAGTGTCTTGTTATTCTTATACAGTGAGAATGATCCTTCGGTGTTTATTAAGATTTAGTGGGATATTTTCCTCATGATTGTGTATGAGTCACGAAATTATCTTGTTTCTGTATCAAATCAAAATCTTATCAGAACTTCAACATGATGTACTTTATTCACGAAGTTCTATAAATCCAACGGGAAATCTATTTGGGGTAAATACTAAAATCAGAATGCGGTTTAAAGTCTAACTACTGGTAAGTGACATTCTCTCTCTCTCTCTCTCTCTCTCTCTTCTCCTCTCTCTCTCTCTCTCTCTCTCTCTCTCTTTATATATATTATATATATTATATATATATATATATATATTATATATATATATATATATATACACGTATATACACTCCCACTTTTAGGGCGTAGTTTTTTTCTTAATATCAAATTTAAATATTATAACATTTTATATAAACAGAAATGATCTGATTTGTACATTTGTGCACGCTATAAAATATTTGTTATTCCTGTACGTATTTAGATTTCTATATTCATTTTTATTCCTGCATGTAATTTGGTAATTTTGTATTTAAAACCAACATGTAACTATTATTTTAAAAATACATTTAAGGAAACACTAGCACATGGCATTATATTTTGAATCTTTATTTAACAGTTGTTTAAACTTAAACTTTTATTGTTACAGTACATATGTCCTTATGTTCTTTGTATCAAAACAACACCCTTAAGCTGTTAATTCTAGGACTAACCAGTACCCATACCTCAAGGTCATACTTCCCACAAGATGAAATAAATAGGCCGAAAGGCCAGATTATAAGTCGGTAGTCGCTTGATAATGCCGTAAGGCGAAACAGCTGTCGCGACAAAATTCAATAAATGGAAGAAGGGAGTCTGCGTATTTTTCACCAGAAATTGACGAACGAGAATCGGAAAAACCTTCGTCGGTATGAAGATACCTGCAAGAAACTTACTGAATGCCACTAAAGCAGTATATATATATATATATATATATATATCATATATATAGTATATATATATATATATATATATATATATATATATAATATATATATATATATATATATATATATATAAGATATCTATATATATATATATATAATATTGTACATACAAATATATTGCATATGTACATTATATAACTGTATATTATTTTATATATATACACCCATATATACATATACATATATGCATAGAATATATATATAAGTTACATATATATATAATATTTTCTAGATCTACATATGTATATCAGAAGGTGTTGAAAAGACAGCATTAAACATATGTCACTTTATTTGTATCCCGGACGTTTCGAAACCAATGTCTCATCATCCAGGCTAAAATAAAACCAGATAAAAAAAAGAACTGTATACAAATGCAAGCATTGAATTATTTTTTTCTTACATAAAAAACGCATTGAATAAAGTAATAAATGGAAAGGTACAACATTGAAATACAAGTTACTTTAAAAGATGAAATAAATAAAACATGTATATAAACAAAAAGGCATTATTAAAATTAGGAGTAGTTAAAAAAGACATCCTCTCTCAATTACGATCGGTTGCTGTATGGAAAACGCATCGAAAGTAAACAAGAAGAAATGCTGGGGTTTAAGCTTAGTACGACAAGGGAACAGATGAAGAGTGGTTGTTTAAGGTGGGAACTAGTTTCTTTATAGCTATAGATTCTATTATTGGAAGGTGGTGTTCGTATGGACTTGATAACAATATCTTGAAATCCTTATAGTTTATAGTATTTTTACAAAATTTCCCATGATTCCTAATGTTAGATAGTTCTGGGTTGGACAGTTTACACCCTGTACGGAAACTAATACTCAAATGTGCATCGCACACACACACACACACAAACACACATACACACACATATATATATATATATATATATATATATATATATATATATATATATATATAGATATATATCTATATATATATACATCATATATATATATATATATATATATATGTATATATATATATATATATATACATACACTACAATATAGTATCATACTATAATGGACGGTAATGTCTGTCTGTATGTCATTAACAATCACGGCCAAACGGCCGGTCAGATGGGCATGAAACTTGGCAGGATTATGGTGGCGACCCCCTAAGATGGTTTGTAATGGGGTTTCATCCACCTACCCCCCTCCTTTGTAGGGGGTGGGGGTGAGAAGGGATTCCCTGAAACGGAGCTGTTTCTGGCTGTGAAACGAGGCTGGTTATTCCCTTAAACAGTTCCCTTAGACTTAGTTACCCTACGATTTTTCATACATAATTTCTGTACAACTTCCCGGAGAAAGTTGCGAATAATTCAGCTCGGACACAATAGAAGATGAAAATTATCATCAATATCCGCAAGATTTTTTGAATAACTTAAATCCATCGGGACTGTCAGTGCACAAAATAACTTTCAAGAAGTACTGCCCGGTAATGTTGCTTCGGAATTTCGACCCTGCCAATGGACATTGCAACAGAACGAGGTACACCGTTATGGAGCTAAACTCCCACGTCATCAAAGCAGTGATAGCAACGGGCCCTCACACCAGCAAACATCTGTTCATCCCCCGGATTTCTGTACAACTTCCCTGGAGAAAGTCGCGAATATTTCAGCTCGGACACAATAGAAGATGAAAATTATCATCAATATCCGCAAGATTTTTTGAATATCTTAAATCCATCGGGACTGCCAGTGCACAAAATAACGTTGAAGAAGTACTGCCCGGTAATGTTGCTTCGGAATTTTGATCCTGCCAATGGACATTGCAACGAAACAAGGTACACCGTTATGGAACTAAACTCCCACGTCATCAAAGCAGTGATAGCAACTGGCCCTCACACCGGCAAATGTCTGTTCATCCCCCGGATTCCTCTGATGCCTTCGGACAACCAGTTTCCGTTCCAGTTACGGCGCAGGCAGTTTCCCATCAACCTGGCCTTCTCATTCACTGCAAACAAGTCGCAGGGCCAGACTTTGGATCGTATTGGTGTGTTTCTGCCGTCACCCATGTTCACGCATGGCCAACTGTATGTGGCGATGAGCAGATCAACTGACTCTGCCAACTTGAAATTAAGTTGTGGACAAACTGATAATATTGTGTACAAAGAGGTTCTGTAGTAGTTATGTATAAAAATCGCCCTTATTTTAATATTGCTGAACAAATAGTACATATAAATTTTTCACTTCTGCATCCGTATTTTATCACTCATCGTAGATGGGTAAGTTTGCTAGTATTTATAATTCTAATTATAAACTCAAGATAAGTCAGTTACAGATATATTGTCTATATATGTATTATATTTGTTTGTGTATGTGTGTGTTCTTATATGTATGGATAGATTGATAGATAGGTGTACAACAAATTAACCCAGTCATCAAATACCGAACAGGTACTTAACGAAACCATTGAAGAAGTCTTCAAACAAATACAATTATTTACAACGAATAATAAATAAAAAATATAAATAAAAATATATGCAAAAAATGTCTTAATTATTCAAATTAAACTTTTTCACTTGCATACCGTTTTTATGGAGAAGTAATTAGATAAATGTTTCTTAATTATTCTAATTGAACTTCTACACTTCTATTATTTTAACCCATAATGGAAAAGTAATGAATTAAATAAGCGTAATATTTATCACGCACACGCAAACACATTTCCAGAAAATATAATTCTTTAATGTGCTTGCGAAGTTACGCATAAAAAGCTGAATATATTAATGGTAAAACTAGTTTTTATCGCTGTATTGTTATAACCGAATGTCATTAAGGTTTATACTTTAAGCGTTCATAGTATTTTTTTCCTATTTTGAGGCAGAATAGAAGGATTACTATCAATATCATAGGCAAGCAACATTGGCAGCCTCACTGATGGAGCTGAGATAAATAACTATTGACACAGTTTTAACAATGGGTAACGTCATATGTATCTCAAGGGCAACTTATTATTATTATTATTATTGGAATTTTTTAGTGTAGATGACAGGTAACAACTCCGATGAAAATTAAGTTACAAAAATAAAAAAAATAAAGGTATACTTCGATGACATTTATGAGAATAATAATAATAATAATAATAATAATAATAAGAATAATAATAATAAATAATAATAATAATAATAAAATAATATTATATTAATTACTTATTATTGTTATTATTATTATTACAATTATTATTTTTTTTTTTCTTATTTTTTTTTTTTTTTTTTTTTTTACTCTATCACAGTCCTCCAATTCGACTGGGTGGTATTTATAGTGTGGGGTTCCGGGTTGCATCCTGCCTCCTTAGGAGTCCATCACTTTTCTTACTATGTGGCCGTTTCTAGGATCACACTCTTCTGCATGAGTCCTGGAGCTACTTCAGCCTCTAGTTTTTCTAGATTCCTTTTCAGGGATCTTAGGATCGTGCCTAGTGCTCCTATGATTGGGTACGATTTCCACTGGCATATCCCATATTCTTATTTCTATTTTCAGATCTTGATACTTATCCATTTTTTTTCCCTCTCTTTCTCTTCAACTCTGGTGTCCCATGGTATTGCGACATCAATGAGTGATACTTTCTTCTTGACTTTGTCAATCAACGTCACGTCTGGTCTGTTGCACGCATCACACCCTATCCGTTCTGATACCATAGTCCAGAGGATCTTTGCCTGATCGTTTTCTATCACTCCTTCAGGTTGGTGCTCGTACCACTTATTACTGGGGGAGCAAGGTAGCTGATGTTTCTTGCACAGGCTCCAGTGGAGGGCTTTTGCTACTGAATCATGCCTCTTTTTGTACTGGTTCTGTGCAAGTGCCGGGCATTCACTTGCTATGTGGTTTATGGTTT
Organism: Macrobrachium nipponense; assembly: GCF_015104395.2. Lineage (NCBI taxonomy): Eukaryota > Metazoa > Arthropoda > Malacostraca > Decapoda > Palaemonidae > Macrobrachium > Macrobrachium nipponense. The sequence goes on from NC_061097.1 coordinate 30,158,288, forward strand.
CTTTTTCGTATTGCACTTCCTACATATGGGAGAGATGTTATTTCCGTCTATCGTTCTTTGAACATATCTGTTCTTAGGGCCTGATCTTGTGCCGCTGTTATCATTCCTTCAGTTTCCTTCTTTAGCTCTCTCTGTAGCCATTGCCAATTGTCATCGCTGGCTAGTTCTTTAGTCTGTCTCATGTATTGTCCGTGCATTGGTTTGTTATGCCAGTCCTCGTTTTCTGTCTATCTTTCTCCTGTCTCTGTATCTTCTGGGTCTTCGTCTACTTTTATTAGTCTTCTGCCCTGCACTCCATTTAGCCACTTGTCTTCACTGGTTTTCAGATATTCCCCAGTCTCTGTTCTCGATGTTGACGTAGTCCTCTATACTTAGTAGTCCTCTCCCTCCTTCCTTTCGTGTTATGTATAGTCTGTCCGTATTTGCTCTTGGGTGTAGTGCTTTGTGTATTGTCATATGTTTCCTGGTTTTCTGATCTATGCTGCGGACGGGTTCTGCCTTCGTCCATTCCACTATTCCTGCGCTGTATCTGATTACTGGCACTGCCCATGTGTTTATGGCTTTTATCATATTTCCGGCGTTGAGTTTTGACTTGAGTATCGCCCTGAGTCTGTGCATATATTCTTTCCTGATCGTTTCCTTCATCTCTTGGTGTTTTATATCTCCTCCTTCCATTATTCCCAGGTATTTGTATCCTGCCTCATCATATGTGTTTGATGTTTTTGCCCATCTGGTAGCTTTTATCCCTTCAGTTCTCGTTACTTTGCCTTTTTGTATGTTGACTAAGGCGCATTTTCTATTTCAAACTCCATCCTGATGTCCCCAGATACAATCCTTACAGTCTGGATGAGGGTATCTATTTCCTTGATGCTCTTACCATACAGCTTGATATCGTCCATGAACATCGATGGTGATTCTGTTGCCTCTTTTCTTGAGTTGGTACCCGGGATCCATCTTCTGTAGTACTTTTGTCATGGGAATTATGGCTACTACGAAGAGTAGTGGGGACAGTGAGTCGCCCTGGAAGATCCCTCTCCTGATATTAACTTCTGCTAGTCTTATTCCAGAGCTTGTAAGTATTGTATTCCAGTTGCGCATTGTATTTTTGAGGAAGCTGATGGTGTTTTCCTCTGCCCCATATATTTTCAGGCATTCTATTAGCCATGTGTGTGGTATCATGTCGAAGGCTTTCTTATAGTCTATCCATGCCATGCTTAGGTTGTTTTCCTTCTCCTACTGTTCTTCATTACCATTTTGTCTATCAGGAGCTTGTCTTTTGTGCCCCTACACTTCCTTCTGCAGCCTTTCTGTTGGTGGGGGATGGTGTGTTTGTCTCCTCTAGGTAGTTGTATAGCCTTTCACTGATGATACCTGTTAGTAATTTCCACATTATTGGTAGCAGGTGATAGGCCTGTAGTTACTGGCTATATTTCCCTTACTCTTGTCTTTTGTACTAAGGATGTTCTTCCTGTGGTATCCATTTGGGTGCTTGGTGATTTGAGATACAATGCTGGAGTTGTTCTGCTATTCGTGGGTGTAGGGCCTTGAAGTTTTTGAGCCAGTATCCATGGACTTCATCGGGACCTGGGGCTTTCCAGTTTGGCATTTTCTTTAGTTGGTGTCTGACTGTGTCTGTCGTGATGTCTGTGAAATCTTTGTTTTATTCTCCCTGTTTCTTCTGCCTTGACTTCCTGGAGCCATGTTGCATGTTTGTTGTGTGATACCGGATTGCTCCATATGTTTTCCCAGAGTCTCTTACTTGGTTCGGCTTCAGGAATTTCTGGGTGGTTGTCTTCCCCTCTTAGTTGGCTGTATAATCTTTTCTGGTTGGTTCCGAATAGTTTGTTCTGTTGGTATCCTTATTCTGTTCATGTACCGTTGGATCTTATGTGCTTTGGCCTTAAGCCTCTGTTTTACATCTTCTATTGTGTTGTTTAGTCCCCTCTCTTGTACTTTGTATTTCTCGTTGAGTTCCTCCCTTGTTTTCTTGCTTCTTAGCCTTTTTTCTGCCATATCTTTCAGTTTACTCAAGTCAGATCTCATCACCAAGATTTGCTTTTCCAGGCGCCTTTTCCAAGGAGGTTGCTGTTTTGGTTTCTGTTGTGTTGGTTGTGCTGGTGGTGTTGGTGTTCGAATCCCCATCAGTTCTGCTACTAATCTTGCTCCTGCATATGTCAAGTTATTTGTTTCTGTGATACTGGTGGTGTGTATTATGCCCATTATTTCATTGACTATTATTATTATTATTATTATTATTATTATTATTATTATTATTATTATTATTATTATTATTA